>NC_068299.1:37750000-37861000 GCF_025860055.1 Xyrauchen texanus
ATCCATAAGAGGGCGCAGTATATGTAAACCATTCAGTACCTTTAGATTATTGCATAGAACATTTCTATCCTGGTGTTACGATCCCTTGTTGTCTGCCCTGTGTTCTCTGTCTCACTAGTCACGTTTATGTCACGTTTCCTTGTCGTCTGCTCCGTGTTTTCCGTTTCACCCGTCACCGATCCCGTTCCATGTCACGTTGTCCCTGTTGTCCGCACTGAGTCTCACTGTCCTTGTATAAACTACACTTCCCTTCATTCCCGATCCTCCTCACTGCCGCCTCTGTGTTATTGTCTGCACCTGTTTGTTATTTTGTCATTATAGTGTCTGTTTATTTAAACCCCGCTGTTTTCCCTTTCCTTTGTCGATCGGTGACGTTTCATGTTCGTTGCTGATGTCTCTTGGTATGTTTTCTGATGTTTACTCTTGTTCCTTCGTGTGTTCGTTCGAGGTAACCCTGCCCTTCGCGGATGTTTTCCCAACCTGTGTGGCCCCTGAATGTTCTTCCGTGTTTTAGTTTCTTTTCCCATCGTGGACCTTTCATTTGTTCCTGTGTTTGTGTCATTATTATTTTCTTGCTAATAAAGAACCGCATTTAGACCCGAACCTCACGTCTGCCTTCTCCTACCTTCACACTATCATAACACCTGGCTGTTAAAAAATGAGCATTTAATTTTCAACTAATGTGCATAAAATAAATAAATAAAAAGTTTTAGTGGGTCCATATTCGCAAATGTTAAGTCAAAAATATAATGAGAGGGGAAAACACTTCAGTAGACAGTTCACATGGTGTTACACTTGCACTGATTCCTACAACTCCAGACTCAAGCTTCATAATAACAGTGAAATATGACATTGTTTTTATTCAGTACAGTTGTATGTAGAGTAGCAATATTCACAGATAGCAGTGGTATTCGGCTGAAATCAGTGGTGAAGCAGCTCAGACTATGAGCACAGACCAGGAGCTGTTCAAACAGACGGAACACAACGGACTATAACCAAACACGAGGATCCCGAGACACACATTTCCAAGTAGAACATCTTTCCTGACAAAGCATTTAAACAACTCATTGCTTAATTTGAGAAATGCTTATAAGTGAGCAAGATGTAATGGCCAAAAATCTCCACTAACTGTAAGGGGTTGTTCACACCGAACGCTTTTGCAACCATCAAGTTTTTTCTAGGTAAACACTCACTAAACTGGCTTTTCAACTGCACAGTGCAGCTCGACTCGACGCAGCCTGCTTTTTGGGGGTTTTCCACTGTACCTGGTACTTTATTTGTACCACCTCGGTCGAGGTTCCAAGCAAGCCATTAAATGTGACGTCACAACCCTGCAGATCACTGATTGGTCAGGGAGAATCGTCACTACCAGCGTCACTGGATTTGCGACACGGGACATCAACCCACTAGTTAGCAAAGTTAGCAACAGTGATAGCAGTATCATTTGTTCACACAACTTTTGAATTGTAAAAAGATATGGCTGTGCGCAAAACCGCGCCGTGGTCAATAAACGAGGTGCAGATGGTCCACTCATTAGCGACGAACGAAACTACGCAAAATGAAAAAGTCTTTCAGGAAGTGTCTCAGCTGTTGGCCGCACACGCCTAACACAGGACCTACCTACAGTGTAGGGAAAAGTAAAAAGAAAAAAAGTAAAGTGACTACAGAACCATCAAGGACCACAACAGTCGGAGTGGTTCAAACAGAAGAAAGTGGAAGTGGTTTGACCAAATGGATGCTATCTATGGCAATGGGAGGGAGAGTGCCCTGGACTCGGCCACGGCATTATAGGAGTCCACGATGGAGGATGGTACGTTTTGTTGTGCTGACTCTATACTCTGATTGAAAGCTTCACTTTATTTAGTTGACCAGCTACTGGAAAGCTTTCTTCTAAACCAACCAGGCCAATTTAACTGTTACACTTGTGTAAAATCATCATGCAACAACTGCCTTATGCAGCACAATGAGCTAGTAGCTAACAGCTAGTGGTCGTGTTATTGTTTATGGTCAGTAATGGTTGTGTCACGTTTAAAATGATGTCACGGCAGTAGAGGTGGCGCAACTATGACGATCAGCCTATAATCCCACCAATGTTGAGGCGGCACTAAACTGCAGTGGGAAAGCAAGCTCAGGAAAGTAAAGTGAGCAGAGTCGAGTCAAACGGTAACGTGCAGTGGAAAAGTGCCATTTGTTTTGCTTTGTTTATTCAGCGTCTCATGCAGGAGCGCTGTTTTTTTAGATGATTTGTCTAATAAAAACAACTTTAAAAGCAAATCAGACACCTGATTTCTGTTAAACTTTATTTGTTGCACAGTGTCAAGCCTTTTTTAGCACACGAATATGATTGATCTGAAGTCATTGTATTTGTATTACATTGAGGATAACATTTGTTTCTCTCGGCTGCATGAAGATATTAATTTGCTTTGTCACATCACTAGCTTTAAATATGCAACTAACTAAATATGTCCTAACCCTTTGAGGTTAGCTTTAATGTTAGCATCCTCTCAGCCTTGTCTGCAAACATACTTCTGTTCTGTACTAATGCAGCATCTAGTCAACAAATGAATTACTATAGTCCAATTATTATTTAATTATTGTGTCCAAAAATCTTAAATAAAACAAAAACTGTTGGGTTTTCTGAAGCACTAAGTAGTACTAAATCTGTATGGCAGATTTCCCGAAAACCTTAAACGTATCTTTCCCACGTCTTACACAGTTTATGAGAGACAAAGGAACATTTAATAAATTACATTAATTAAGATTAATGCAAAGCCATTTTACAAGCTCCACCCCCCTTAGTTACGGTTGCTCGCTCTGACAAGCTCTACAGAACTCCCCTTTAGAATGAATGGGAGATTGCCATGATTTTTTACGTGGGCTGGAATGAAGAGTGACTTTGTACTGCATATTTATCTGAAGTTTTTTGTAAAAAAGGAAATTGTTAAATTACACAGTAGTTTGATTCAAAACTGTGGAGACTGTGAATCAGGATCAAGCCAAACGATTATTACAGTCACTTGAAAAGAGAATAACTTAATTTAATAGCAATAACACATAACATTAACATTACGCTAACATTAGCGTAAGTGAACAGAGCTGGTTATAACATCTCATTACACACTCATTTTGATGCTGCAAACTGTTTATTTACTATCACTTTTACTTGAATCAACATAAATTAATTAACGTTTAGTTATTAGCTTTAATTTACCTTGGAGCAATGTGTTTTACATTTTTTGGGGATTATGTTGATAAAATCCCACTTAAAAGGACTTCAATACACTTAACATCAATAGGCTGTTATTGTTAAATAGCAAACATGTTTAAGAGTAATAGCAACAGTTGCTAAGAAAGGATTGGTTATAAGCGCTTTTAAGACGGGCTTTTCTTTCAAACTGAGATTAAATTGGTTCCTTTCAAAAATGAATTAATCGTGTACCTTTGAACCAGAAAGAAATGCATGTTTCAATAGGCCTGTAAATTTGAGACTTGAACATGGCACCTGCTTTGAGTTCATGCACTATAGCCATCGCTCAGGCCTGGAAATGTGCTGGACCAGGTGAAGAAGATCAATTACATAAGGTTGTTTAAACACTGTGTGGCTAAGAAAGCTCAAGATTTACTCAGGAGAGGGTGTGTCTAATTTTTCTTTGGAGATTGACCAGGTCTCCATTCTAGTAGGATAAGAAGCTCTTTCATGAAATTCTATAGATACTGTGGTGAAATATTAATATATTACCCTGTTTATATAGAGTACCATCCGTTTGTCACCATGGACTGTTTCTTTAGGCTTTTGTGACTTGAACTATACTTGGACTTTCACTTTTGTTTCCATCGTTTCTGTTTGTTGTTATTAAAATTAATTCTTAAGTGGGTAAAGACCAGAACGGAAAGGTTTTACTGTATGTTACCAGAGGATTTGAAATATTAGCCCTTTCTTGTGATTACATGTTATTTGGTCTTGGTACACCATTAGAGGTAGACCGATTTGTCAGATTTACCGATTAATCTGAACCGATAGTTGCTTTTTTGGAACTATCGGTTATCAGAAAAAAATATATGCCGATAGTTGCTGTTATTTTTTTAATTCCTTATCAATTAACCTCATCTGGTGAAATATATACATTATATACAGTGAGGAAAATAAGTATTTGAACACCCTGCTATTTTGCAAGTTCTCCCACTTGGAAATCATGGAGGCGTCTGAAATTGTCATCGTAGGTTCATGTCCACTGTGAGAGACATAATCTAAAAAAAAAAAATCCAGAAATCACAATGTATGATTTTTTAACTATTTATTTGTATGATACAGCTGCAAATAAGTATTTGAACACCTGTCTATCAGCTAGAATTCTGACCCTCAAAGACCTGTTAGTCTGCCTTTAAAATGTCCACCTCCACTCCATTTATTATCCTAAATTAGATGCACCTGTTTGAGGTCGTTAGCTGCATAAAGACACCTGTCCACCCCATACAATCAGTAAGAATCCAACTACTAACATGGCCAAGACCAAAGAGCTGTCCAAAGACACTAGAGACAAAATTGTACACCTCCACAAGGCTGGAAAGGGCTACGGGGATATTGCCAAGCAGCTTGGTGAAAAAAGGTCCACTGTTGGAGCAATCATTAGAAAATGGAAGAAGCTAAACATGACTGTCAATCTCCCTCGGACTGGGGCCCCATGCAAGATCTCACCTCGTGGGGTCTCAATGATCCTAAGAAAGGTGAGAAATCAGCCCAGAACTACACGGGAGGAGCTGGTCAATGACCTGAAAAGAGCTGTGACCACCGTTTCCAAGGTTACTGTTGGTAATACACTAAGGCGTCATGGTTTGAAATCATGCATGGCACGGAAGGTTCCCCTGCTTAAACCAGCACATGTCAAGGCCCGTCTTAAGTTTGCCAATGACCATTTGGATGATCCAGAGGAGTCATGGGAGAAAGTCATGTGGTCAGATGAGACCAAAATAGAACTTTTTGGTCATAATTCCACTAACCGTGTTTGGAGGAAGAAGAATGATGAGTACCATCCCAAGAACACCATCCCTACTGTGAAGCATGGGGGTGGTAGCATCATGCTTTAGGGGTGTTTTTCTGCACATGGGACAGGGCTGACTGCACTGTATTAAGGAGAGGATGACCGGGGCCATGTATTGCGAGATTTTGGGGAACAACCTCCTTCCCTCAGTTAGAGCATTGAAGATGGGTCGAGGCTTGGTCTTCCAACATGACAATGACCCGAAGCACACAGCCAGGATAACCAAGGAGTGGCTCTGTAAGAAGCATATCAAGGTTCTGGCGTGGCCTAGCCAGTCTCCAGACATAAACCCAATAGCGAATCTTTGGAGGGAGCTCAAACTCCGTGTTTCTCAGCGACAGCCCAGAAACCTGACTGATCTAGAGAAGATCTGTGTGGAGGAGTGGGCCAAAATCCCTCCTGCAGTGTGTGCAAACCTGGTGAAAAACTACAGGAAACGTTTGACCTCTGTAATTGCAAACAAAGGCTACTGTACCAAATATTAACATTGATTTTCTCAGGTGTTCAAATACTTATTTGCAGCTGTATCATACAAATAAATAGTTAAAAAATCATACATTGTGATTTCTGGATTTTTTTTTTAGATTATGTCTCTCACAGTGGACATGCACCTCACGATGACAATTTCAGACCCCTCCATGATTTCTAAGTGGGAGAACTTGCAAAATAGCAGGGTGTTCAAATACTTATTTTCCTCACTGTACATAACTCTTCATCTGATGAATATATAGGCTATAAAAATTTGTACAATACTCACATATAGAGCATTTTAACAGAGCCAAATCTCCGTAAAGATTTTTGACTTGTTTAATGTAAAAAGTCCCCTGTTATGCACCAAATCTTCATTTCTCTGGTTACTATTGGGATTTTGGTTGCATAATAAACTGCTTTTGGGATTTTATTCATTTTGCAGCCTCAGTGTGTGTGCCCTTCATAGTAAGGAAAGAATAAGATATGTTGTATTATTATATTTAAAATAAACTATCGACTGAATTAATCGGTTATCTGCCTTTTCCACCACCTTAGTTTTCATGTCGGCAAAATCCACTATCGGTCGACCTTTATACTCCATATTGTTATGATTAGAGTATTGTCGGAAATTATTCTGCACACATTGTCTCTAGTATACCATCACACTAGTCAAATCCAGGGCCACGATATATAACTAGTTAATAATACACTTATTGCCTGGATACATATTGCATTTTACCAGGTCACATCAGTACACATCAGAAATATATTGTTACTAGGTTAAACACCAGTTACAGTTGTAGCATGCACAATTTCTTGTACCACATTCTCAGGCTTCTGAACTTGCTGAGGGAAGTATGTTGGTGGTCAAGGGTGTCATGTTTCAGCACACCTGCAGTGATAATAGGTCAAGTGTCTCCCAGGAACTACGGCTGTGTTTGAAACCTAAAATATTTTGCCCTTTTATACAGTATATGTGGGTGGGAATTCATCAACTCATGTCTGATTCTAAAGTTTGCATCACATCCTGTCTGCTAAGATCCCTTCAAATTATCTATTTTTTAAGGCAGCATATACACCAGTCAGATACAACATTAAAACCACCTGTCTAATATTGTGCTGGTCCCCCTCGTACCACCAAAACTGCGCCAACCTACGTCTCCGAATAGCATTCTGAGATGATATTCTTCTCACCACAATTGTACAGAGCGGTTATCTGAGTTAACAAAGACTTTGTCAGTTCGACCAGTCTGGCTGTTCTCTGTTGACCTCTCTCATCAACAAGGCGTTTCTGAAACGTTTTTTGTTTTTGGCTCTATTCTAGAGTCTGTTGTGAAAATCCCAGCAGATCAGCAGTTACAGAAATACTCAAATCAGCCCATCTGACACCAACAATCATCCAATGCGATTATCTAATCAGCCAATCATGTGGCTGCAGTGCAGTGCATCAAATCATTCAGATACGGGTCAGGAGCTTCAGTTCATTTTCACATCAACCGTCAGAATGGGGAAAAAAATGTATCTCAGTGACAAAAACATCTAGTGAGCGACAGTTCTGCGGATAGAACAGAGCATGGCCAGACTGGTTTTAACTGAAAAAGTCTATGATAACTCTGTACAATTGTGGTGAGAAGAATAGCATCTCAGAATGCTATCCTGAGATGCGGGTTAGCGCTATTTTGGTGGTATGTGGGGGACCTACACAATATTAGGCAGGTGGTTTTAATGTTGTGGCTGATCGGTGTAGTATCTTTCGGTGACTCTGTGTGTGCATTTTGGTTGTTGGTGGAAAGAATAAATTTGCCTCTTATGGCGTGGATGAAATAATTACAAGAATTTATTAGTGTCTATTTATTTGATTTAAGTTCATGATTTTTTTCCTAATAAGAAAAAAAGCATTGTAGTCATCTATATGCTATTGTACTCCACAAAGTTGACAAAATGAACTTTATTTAGTTTACCTCTTCGTGGATAACAGACCAATACATTGACGACCAGGGCTGGAATGGGAACAGAAATCAGCCCAGGATTTTACATAGCAACTGGCCCAAAAACTGCCCTTTTCTGCATATCGCGTTTTATGGTCCTTTACTGTCAGCAGCAGCGAGCCAATCAGAACTGTGGGCATTTACTGTCAAGAGCAGAGAGCCAATCAAAACAGTGGGCATTTACTGTCAAGAGCAGAGAGCCAATCAAAACAGTGGGCATTTACTGTCAAGAGCAGAGAGCCAGTCAGAACAGTGGGCATTTACTGTCAAGAGCAGAGAGCCAATCACAACAGTGGGCATTTACTGTCAAGAGCAGAGAGCCAGTCAGAACAGTGGGCATTTACTGTCAAGAGCAGAGAGCCAATCAGAACAGTGGGCATTTACTGTCAAGAGCAGAGAGCCAATCACAACAGTGGGTGTTTACTGTCAAGAGCAGAGAGCCAATCACAACAGTGGGCATTTACTGTCAAGAGCAGAGAGCCAATCACAACAGTGGGCGTTTACTGTCAAGAGCAGAGAGCCAATCACAACAGTGGGCATTTACTGTCAAGAGCAGAGAGCCAATCACAACAGTGGGCATTTACCGTCAAGAGCAGAGAGCCAATCACAACAGTGGGCGTTTACTGTCAAGAGCAGAGAGCCAATCAGAACAGTGGGCATTTACTGTCAAGAGCAGAGAGCCAATCAGAACAGTGGGCATTTACTGTCAAGAGCAGAGAGCCAATCACAACAGTGGGCGTTTACTGTCAAGAACAGAGAGCCAATCACAACAGTGGGCATTTAATGTCAGCAGCAGAGAGTCAATCACAACAGTGGGCATTTACTGTCAAGAGCAGAGAGCCAATCAGAACAGTGGGCATTTACTGTCAAGAGCAGAGAGCCAGTCAGAACAGTGGGCATTTACTGTCAAGAGCAGAGAGCCAATCACAACAGTGGGCATTTACTGTCAAGAGCAGAGAGCCAATCACAACAGTGGGCGTTTACTGTCAAGAACAGAGAGCCAATCACAACAGTGGGCATTTAATGTCAGCAGCAGAGAGTCAATCACAACAGTGGGCATTTACTGTCAAGAGCAGAGAGCCAATCACAACAGTGGGCGTTTACTGTCAAGAGCAGAGAGTCAATCACAACAGTGGGCGTTTACTGTCAAGAGCCAATCAGAACAGTGGGCATTTACTGTCAAGAGCAGAGAGCCAGTCAGAACAGTGGACATTTACTGTCAAGAACGGAGAGTCAATCAGAACAGTGGGCATTTACTGTCAAGAGCAGAGAGCCAATCAAAACAGTGGGCGTTTACTGTCAGCAGCAGAGAGACAATCACGACAGTGGGCATTTACTGTCAAGAGCAGAGAGCCAATCACAACAGTGGGCATTTACTGTCAAGAGCAGAGAGCCAATCAAAACAGTGGGCATTTACTGTCAAGAGCAGAGAGCCAGTCAGAACAGTGGGCATTTACTGTCAAGAACAGAGAGCCAATCACGACAGTGGGCATTTACTGTCAAGAGCAGAGAGCCAATCACAACAGTGGGCGTTTACTGTCAGCAGCAGAGAGCCAATCACGACAGTGGGCATTTACTGTCAAGAGCAGAGAGCCAATCACAACAGTGGGCGTTTACTGTCAAGAGCAGAGAGCCAATCACAACAGTGGGCATTTACTGTCAAGAGCAGAGAGCCAATCACAACAGTGGGCATTTACTGTCAAGAGCAGAGAGCCAATCACAACAGTGGGCGTTTACTGTCAAGAGCAGAGAGCCAATCACAACAGTGGGCATTTACTGTCAAGAGCAGAGAGCCAATCACGACAGTGGGCATTTACTGTCAAGAGCAGAGAGCCAATCAGAACAGTGGGCATTTACTGTCAAGAGCAGAGAGCCAATCACGACAGTGGGCATTTACGGTCAAGAGCAGAGAGCCAATCACAACAGTGGGCATTTACTGTCAAGAGCAGAGAGCCAATCAGAACAGTGGGCATTTACTGTCAAGAGCAGAGAGCCAGTCAGAACAGTGGGCATTTACTGTCAAGAGCAGAGAGCCAATCACAACAGTGGGCATTTACTGTCAAGAGCAGAGAGCCAATCACAACAGTGGGCATTTACTGTCAAGAGCAGAGAGCCAATCAGAACAGTGGGCATTTACTGTCAAGAGCAGAGAGCCAGTCAGAACACTGGGCATTTACTGTCAAGAGCAGAGAGCCAATCACAACAGTGGGCATTTACTGTCAAGAGCAGAGAGCCAATCAGAACAGTGGGCATTTACTGTCAAGAGCAGAGAGCCAATCACAACAGTGGGCATTTACTGTCAAGAGCAGAGAGCCAATCAGAACAGTGGGCATTTACTGTCAAGAGCAGAGAGCCAGTCAGAACAGTGGGCATTTACTGTCAAGAGCAGAGAGCCAGTCAGAACAGTGGGCATTTACTGTCAAGAGCAGAGAGCCAATCAGAACAGTGGGCATTTACTGTCAAGAGCAGAGAGCCAATCACAACAGTGGGCATTTAATGTCAGCAGCAGAGAGTCAATCACAACAGTGGGCATTTACTATCAAGAGCAGAGAGCCAATCAGAACAGTGGGCATTTACTGTCAAGAGCAGAGAGCCAGACAGAACAGTGGGCATTTACTGTCAAGAGCAGAGAGCCAGTCAGAACAGTGGGCATTTACTGTCAAGAGCAGAGAGCCAGTCAGAACAGTGGGCATTTACTGTCAAGAACGGAGAGCCAATCACAACAGTGGGCATTTAATGTCAGCAGCAGAGAGTCAATCACAACAGTGGGCATTTACTGTCAAGAGCAGAGAGCCAGTCAGAACAGTGGGCATTTACTGTCAAGAGCAGAGAGCCAGTCAGAACAGTGGGCATTTACTGTCAAGAGCAGAGAGCCAGTCAGAACAGTGGGCATTTACTGTCAAGAGCAGAGAGCCAGTCAGAACAGTGGGCGTTTACTGTCAAGAACGGAGAGCCAATCAAAACAGTGGGCATTTACTGTCAAAAACAGAGTCAATCACAACAGTGGGCGTATACTGTCAAGAGCAGAGAGCCAATCACGACAGTGGGCATTTACTGTCAAGAGCAGAGAGCCAATCACGACAGTGGGCATTTACTGTCAAGAGCAGAGAGCCAATCACGACAGTGGGCGTTTACTGTCAAGAGCAGAGAGCCAATCACGACAGTGGGCATTTACTGTCAAGAGCAGAGAGCCAATCACAACAGTGGGCATTTACCGTCAAGAACAGAGAGCCAATCACAACAGTGGGCATTTAATGTCAGCAGCAGAGAGTCAATCACAACAGTGGGCGTTTACTGTCAAAAACAGAGAGCCAATCAGAACAGTGGGCATTTACTGTCAGCAGCAGAGAGTCAATCACAACAGTGGGCGTTTACTGTCAAGAGCAGAGAGCCAGTCAGAACAGTGGGCATTTACCGTCAAGAGCAGAGAGCCAATCACAACAGTGGGCGTTTACTGTCAAGAGCAGAGAGCCAATCAGAACAGTGGGCATTTACTGTCAGCAGCAGAGAGTCAATCACAACAGTGGGCGTTTACTGTCAAGAGCAGAGAGCCAATCACAACAGTGGGCATTTAATGTCAGCAGCAGAGAGTCAATCACAACAGTGGGCATTTACCGTCAAGAACAGAGAGCCAATCAGAACAGTGGGCATTTACTGTCAGCAGCAGAGAGTCAATCACAACAGTAGGCATTTACCGTCAAGAACAGAGAGCCAATCAGAACAGTGGGCATTTACTGTCAGCAGCAGAGAGTCAATCACAACAGTAGGCATTTACCGTCAAGAGCAGAGAGCTAATCACTACAGTGGGCGTTTACTGTCAAGAGCAGAGAGCCAGTCAGAACAGTGGGCATTTACCGTCAAGAGCAGAGAGCCAATCACGACAGTGGGCATTTACTGTCAAGAGCAGAGAGCCAATCACAACAGTGGGCGTTTACTGTCAAGAGCAGAGAGCCAATCACGACAGTGGGCATTTACTGTCAAGAGCAGAGAGCCAATCACAACAGTGGGCATTTACTGTCAAGAGCAGAGAGCCAATCACAACAGTGGGCATTTACTGTCAAGAGCAGAGAGCCAATCACGACAGTGGGCATTTACTGTCAAGAGCAGAGAGCCAATCACGACAGTGGGCATTTACTGTCAAGAGCAGAGAGCCAATCACGACAGTGGGCATTTACTGTCAAGAGCAGAGAGCCAATCACGACAGTAGGCATTTACTCTCAAGAGCAGAGAGCCAAACACGACAGTGGGCATTTACTGTCAAGAGCAGAGAGCCAATCACGACAGTGGGCATTTACTGTCAAGAGCAGAGAGCCAATCACGACAGTGGGCATTTACTGTCAAGAGCAGAGAGCCAATCACGACAGTGGGCATTTACTGTCAAGAGCAGAGAGCCAATCACGACAGTGGGCATTTACCGTCAAGAGCAGAGAGCCAATCACGACAGTGGGCATTTACCGTCAAGAGCAGAGAGCCAATCACGACAGTGGGCATTTACCGTCAAGAGCAGAGAGCCAATCACGACAGTGGGCATTTACCGTCAAGAGCAGAGAGCCAATCACGACAGTGGGCATTTACCGTCAAGAGCAGAGAGCCAATCACGACAGTGGGCATTTACCGTCAAGAGCAGAGAGCCAATCACGACAGTGGGCATTTACCGTCAAGAGCAGAGAGCCAATCACGACAGTGGGCATTTACCGTCAAGAGCAGAGAGCCAATCACGACAGTGGGCATTTACCGTCAAGAGCAGAGAGCCAATCACGACAGTGGGCATTTACCGTCAAGAGCAGAGAGCCAATCACGACAGTGGGCATTTACCGTAAAGAGCAGAGAGCCAATCACGACAGTGGGCATTTACCGTCAAGAGCAGAGAGCCAATCACGACAGTGGGCATTTACCGTCAAGAGCAGAGAGCCAATCACGACAGTGGGCATTTACCGTCAAGAGCAGAGAGCCAATCACGACACTGGGCATTTACCGTCAAGAGCAGAGAGCCAATCACGACAGTGGGCATTTACCGTCAAGAGCAGAGAGCCAATCACGACAGTGGGCATTTACTGTCAAGAGCAGAGAGCCAGTCAGAACAGTGGGCATTTGGCATTTACTGTCAAGAGCAGAGAGCCAATCACGACAGTGGGCATTTACTGTCAAGAGCAGAGAGCCAATCACAACAGAGGGCGTTTACTGTCAAGAACAGAGAGCCAATCAGAACAGTGGGCATTTACTGTCAAGAGCAGAGAGCCAATCACGACAGTGGGCATTTACCGTAAAGAGCAGAGAGCCAATCACGACAGTGGGCATTTACCGTCAAGAGCAGAGAGCCAATCACGACAGTGGGCATTTACCGTAAAGAGCAGAGAGCCAATCACGACAGTGGGCATTTACCGTCAAGAGCAGAGAGCCAATCACGACAGTGGGCATTTACCGTCAAGAGCAGAGAGCCAATCACAACAGAGGGCGTTTACTGTCAAGAACAGAGAGCCAATCATGACAGTGGGCATTTACCGTCAAGAGCAGAGAGCCAATCACGACAGTGGGCATTTACCGTCAAGAGCAGAGAGCCAATCACGACAGTGGGCATTTACTGTCAAGAGCAGAGAGCCAATCACAACAGAGGGCGTTTACTGTCAAGAACAGAGAGCCAATCATGACAGTGGGCATTTACTGTCAAGAGCAGAGAGCCAGTCAGAACAGTGGGCATTTGGCATTTACTGTCAAGAGCAGAGAGCCAATCACAACAGTGGGCATTTACTGTCAAGAGCAGAGAGCCAATCACAACAGAGGGCGTTTACTGTCAAGAACAGAGAGCCAATCAGAACAGTGGGCATTTACTGTCAAGAGCAGAGAGCCAATCACGACAGTGGGCATTTACTGTCAAGAGCAGAGAGCCAATCACGACAGTGGGCATTTACTGTCAAGAGCAGAGAGCCAATCACAACAGAGGGCATTTACTGTCAAGAACAGAGAGCCAATCAGAACAGTGGGCATTATTTTAAGTGAACCTCAAGGAACATATTAAAATAATAAAAATGGCATGTCATGACCCCTTTAAATTTGTCCCAACCCAGCTCCCTGTTTCTGTATGAAATATGTCAGTATTGCGCTCTTCAAGTATTTTCATGATTCTTTAAATATTCATGTGGTTATCTCTAAAGCTCAGGGTAGGGTTGCACCAGCTGTGCTGAAGGTCTAACTTAACATGGAATGTAAAGTGCAAACTAAGCTTACTAGTTAACTGGCAACTACTAGTTAGTTTGTAACTAAGTTTGAGCTTAATTTGGTTGCAGCACCTGTTCTTAACACAAGACCAGCTAGTAGGTCTTAAGCTCTCTCAGCTGTCTAAATGCTGAAGCTGTTAGAGTGAAGGGATAGTTCACCCAAAAATGAAAATTCTCTCATCATTTCCTCACCCTCGTGTCATCCCATATGTGTATGAATTTGTTTCTTCTGCTGAACACAAATTAAGATTTTTAGAAGAATATTTCAGCTCTCTTGTCCATATAATAAGTGAACGGTGACCAGGTGATATAATAGGTGTGGGTGAGAAACAGATCAATATTAAAGTCCTTTTTTACTATAAACCTCCATTTCCTACCAGCCCTTCTATGTGCGTTCACAAGTTTTTCTTCTATTCTTCCTTTTTTTGGTGATTCACATTCTTCATGCGTATCACCACCTACTGGACTGGGAGGAGAAAGAAAAGAAAGAAGGAAGGAATAAAGGAAATTAAAAGAATAAATAAATCCTATTTGAACAAAAGCCCAATAGTTGGCAATACGCACTAAAGCTGCGTACACACTGCCAGCGATTTTGTCACTGCAGGTGGCTGGCGGTGAAGTCGCTAGTGGGTGTTCCCACTACTGGTTGCCTAGTAACGTATATAAATGACGTTCACGGATGTCATTCCATTGCTCTTGACAGCAAATCGCTTTTCTTGGCGCTAAAAGCAAACATTTTGGAGGGAAAAGACTAAATATAAATGGAATCAGTACATAAAATGCTTTATATCAATGATGAATGAGAAACCAGGCATGCTCTTTGCCATAACGGCTGTTTATCTGCGGCGAAAACGCAAACGCAGGTCTATCTGGGTCCACAAAACCATTAAATCTCGGAGTCCAGAAATAACTGCTTAGCATGGAATGTGTAATGTCACACCTATGATGAGGCTGCAGGTCACAGATACTGTCACAGGGCAGAGCAAATGCTAAAGGCTCCACTATCACATGAACAAAATCTATCACTCTGTGTTTATGACACAGCAAAACCTTGTTTTGGAGTACTTTAAGTCTGTTGTCGTGGATGTTGCTAAGGTGATATCTAAAATGATCAGCTGTGATTCTGTTTTGATTTAAATTTTTTGGTGTTTTGGGACATGGGTGTTCTTAGAATACTAGAATTCAAAGTTGATATTTGACAGCGTCAAATACATTTTTCATTTATTTTTTAAGAGCCATATTATATTTTTTAGCCCCATCAGCTTGAGCGCAAGACTTTGAGAATCTTTTCAGTTTTTAAGTTGAAGTGTAATAATAACTACTTGATTTTTTCATTTTTGAAGGAACAGATAGAAAAGTGTTTATGAGCAGATAAACTTCGTCATTGACCATGATTACATGCACTTAAGAATTGTTTTTTTTTCCAGAGTTTTAGCAGAATGTGGCGTTCTGAAGCGCCATGTGAACAAGAATGCTGATTTCCTTACGTCGTTTAAGGGATTAAGAGAAAGTTGTTTAACACACCTGGGATTCTCTCAGAGAACAAAGCTTATTGTGGCCATGTAAACACATAAGCGACATTCTGATGTGTGTTTGAAGAGTGAGCGTGTGGAACAGAGCAGTATAACAAACATCATAGCATGGAGCCCAACAACAAGTCAAAACATTGGATAGAATTCAACATTTCAGGAAGAACAGAGGGAAATCACATATACTGTAAAAATCTAACCATTTATACAGACGAATGTAAAATATCGACTGTCCCTAATGTCTGCATATATGGGGGAATCCCAGAGATTAATGTAGGAGGGAAACCCCAATACTGCATCGCAGTTCAGCTGCAGGTCACGATAGTAAGTCAAGGAAACAAACACGGCAACAACTTTGGAATATCTAAAAATAAAGCGAATCAACAGTAAATTTGTGAATTCTTACTCGGATGCCATTTGTGTTATTTACACAAGCCTCACGGGAAAATTACATTGCTGTGGAGAAAGCTACGTACTGACGGAGCCACATGTATAAGGGAGTAAAGAGTTCTCCGCTTATGTGGTGCATGTTGTAACGGTTACCCTCTCTTGTCCCTCTGTTGCCCTTTGTTTTCCACCTTGTCACTTTTCACTTCTTAGTTTTCACTTTAGTCCCTTATTTAACTCCATAGTCCACCCTGTCTCGTTTCACTGTTGCCCTCTTGTTTACCATTGTTGTAACTTTTGCACTTCTTAGTTTTCACTTTAGTCCCTTATGTAATTCCATAGTCCTTGTTAGCGTTCGTGTTCACTGTTCATTGTTTACACCTGCCCTTGTTAATTTGCCTTTGGTTTCTGTTAATCACCTTGTTATCTTGTTTGAGTTCTGTTCTTTCATTGGCCACCTTTCCTATGTTTGTGTATTTATACCCCGTGTCTTTGTCCAGTCTTTGTCGATCGTTGTTTGATGTTTGCCTGATGTTTGCGTCTCTCCCTTGTTCCCTGTTTGTCTCTACCGTGGTTACCTTATCTAGTTTATGTTTCTTTTCCCCATCGTGGGTTGTTCTTTTGTTCATTTAGTGTTTTTGTTATCAAATAAACTCAAACTGCGTTTGGATCCGCATCTCCTCGTCAGCCTCATTATTCAGGCGTTACAGAACGATCGACCACACAATGGATCCAGCAGTTTTTCGAGCGAATTACGATCTGCTCAGCCTGAAGCAAGGGGACCGACCTATAGAAGACCACATCCACGACTTTCTGGCTCTGGCAAACGTTTCAGACTTTCCTAATTACTCCCTCGTGGTCTTCTTCCGAGGCAACCTGAATGACGGGCTGAAGGAGCGGCTGCCACCGCAACGCAGCGACTGGGCGCTTCACGCGTTCGTTGAGGAGACCCTACAGATCTGCGGTTCTCATTTAACAGTGGACATCATCGAGGAGAACCCGTAGCGCCTCCCGCAGAATTGACCCTCCATTCGCCCGTGGTTTGTCCTTTCGCGCCGGTCAGCGAGCCAGCGCGGTCCTCTTCGTCAGCCGGAGAAGGAGGAAGACAAG
Source organism: Xyrauchen texanus (assembly GCF_025860055.1). Taxonomy (NCBI): domain Eukaryota; kingdom Metazoa; phylum Chordata; class Actinopteri; order Cypriniformes; family Catostomidae; genus Xyrauchen; species Xyrauchen texanus. The sequence continues at coordinate 37,766,740 of NC_068299.1, forward strand.
CTTCCGCCTCCGGCCCATGCTGGCCCCTGTCAGCGAGCCCGTCCCCACGCCAGTCGCCTTCCACGAGCCAGCGCGGCCCACTGCGTCTGCTCGGAGGAGGGAGAGAAGACGGGCTTCCGCCTCCCGGCCCGCGCCTGCCACGGTGAGCGAGCTAGAGGCCTGTAGCCTCAGACGTCAGTGAGCCAGTGCCGCTAGCCTCAACCGTCAATGAGCCAGTGCCGCAAGCCTCAGACGTCAGTGAGCCAGTGCCGCTAGCCTCAACCGTCAATGAGCCAGTGCCGCAAGCCTCAAACGTCAGTGAGCCAGTGCCTGTAGCCTCGACCGTCCCTGAGCCAGCGCCTGTAGCCTCGACCGTCCCTGAGCCAGCGCCTGTAGCCTCGACCGTCCCTGAGCCAGCGCCTGTAGCCTCGACCGTCCCTGAGCCAGCGCCTGTAGCCTCGACCGTCCCTGAGCCAGCGCCTGTAGCCTCGACCGTCCCTGAGCCAGCGCCAGTAGCCATGACCGTCCAAGAGCCAGTGCCAGTAGCCGTGACCGTCCAAGAGCCAGTGCCAGAAGCCTTGACCGTCCAAGAGCCAGTGCCAGTAGCCATGACGTCCAAGAGCCAGTGCCAGAAGCCTTGACCGTCCAAGAGCCAGTGCCAGTAGCCATGACCGTCCAAGAGCCAGTGCCAGTGCCAATGGCCGTGACCGTCCAAGAGCCAGCGCCTCTCGAGCCCCCTAGGGTTCCGCCTCCCAAGTCTCTCAAGTCTTTCGAGCCTTCCAGGGCTCCTCCTCCTGAGCTTTCCAGAGCTCAGTCATCCGAGTTTCCGAGCTTTCCAGAGCTCAGCCATCCGAGTTTCCGAGCTTTCCAGAGCTCAGCCATCCGAGTTTCCGAGCTTTCCAGAGCTCAGCCATCCGAGTTTCCGAGCTTTCCAGAGCTCAGCCATCCGAGTTTCCGAGCTTTCCAGAGCTCAGCCATCCGAGTTTCCGAGCTTTCCAGAGCTCAGCCATCCGAGTTTCCGAGCTTTCCAGAGCTCAGCCATCCGAGTTTCGAGCTTTCCAGAGCTCAGCCATCCGAGTTCCGAGCTTTCCAGAGCTCAGCCTCCCGAGCTTCCAGAGCTCGCCTCGAGCCTACCAGGGCTCCGCCTCTCAAGCCTCTCGAGCCTACCAGGGGTCCGCCTCTCAAGCCTCTCGAGTCTTCCAGGGCTCCGTCTCTCAAGCCTCCCGAGCTTTCCAGAGCTCCGCCTCCCGAGCTTTCCAGAGCTCCGCCTCCCGAGCTTTCCAGAGCTCCGCCTCTCGAGCCTTCCAGGGCTCCGCCCCTCAAGCCTCTCGAGCCTACCAGGGGTCCGCCCCTCAAGCCTCTCGAGCCTCCTAGGGCTCCGCCTCTCAAGCCTCTCGAGCCTTCCAGGGCTCCGCCTCTCAGCCCTCTTGAGCCTACCAGGGCTCCGCCCCTCAAGTCCCTCGAGCCTTCCAGGGCTCCGCCCCTCAAGTCTCTCGAGTCTTCCAGGACTCCGTCTCTCGAGCCTCCCAAGCTTTCCAGAACTCCGCCTCTCGAACCTGCCAGGGCTCCGCCCCCCGAACCTCTCGAGCCTGCTAGGGCTCCGCCCCCGAACCTCTCGAGTCTGCCAGGGCTCCGCCTCCTGAACCTCTCGAGCCTTCCAGGGCTCCGCCTCTCGAGCCTCCTGCAGCTCTTCCTACGGGGCCTCCTACGACTCCGCCTCCAGAGCCTCCTACGACTCCGCCTCCAGAGCCTCCGATTGCTCCGCCTCTCGATCCACTCAAGCCTTTGACGGCTCCGCCCCCAGAGCCTCTTGAGCCTCCTACTGCTCCGCCTCTCGAGCCACTCAAGCCTTCGACGGCTCCGCCCTCAGAGCCTCCCGAGCCTCCTATGGCTCCGCCTCCGAGACTCCTCCGGCCGCCTCTCGAGCCACTCAAGCCTTCGATGGCTCGCCCTCAGAGCCTCCTATGGCTCCGCCTCCCGAGCCTCCTCCGGCACCGCCTCTCAAGCCACTCAAGCCTTTGGCGGCTCCACCCTCAGAGCCTCCCTCGTCTCTACCCCCAGAGACTCCAGAGTCTTCCTGGTCTCCGCTCCTAGAGCCTCCCACGGTGCCGCCTACCTCGGCTCCGCATCCTGAGCCTCTTTCAGCTCCACCTCCTGAGCCTCCCGAGCCTCTCCCGGCTCCGCCTCCAAAGCCTCCCTTGGCTCCGTCTTCAGAGCCTTCATCGCCCTCGCCTCCTTCGGCTCCGCCTCCTTCAATTCCTCCTCCGAGCCTCCCGAGCCTCTCCGGCTCCGCCTCGAAGCCTCCATTGGCTCCGTCTTCAGAGCCTTCTTCGCCCACGCCACCTTCGGCTCCACCTCCAGTGGCTCCGCCTTCTGAGCCTTCTACACCATCGCCTCCCTTGGCTCCGCCCAACACTGTTCGCCTCCTGACCTGCCCAAGGCCTTACCACTTGAGTCTGCCATGGCCCTGCCTAAGCCTCCTTTGGCCGCCTCCTAAGTCTTCTATGGCTCCGCCTCGAAGTCCTCCTTGGCTCCGCCTCACTGCAGCTCTGCCAGCCTCTGTCCTGTGGCCTCTCCCCAGACCTCCTGACCTAGTCCCAGTCCCGTGGCCTCTTCCCTGGTCCCCAAACCTGTCCTTGCCCTGTGGCCAGCTCCCAGACCACTGAAACCTGTCCCGCCCGGTCGATACCACCCCGGCCTCCCAAACCTGTCCCTTTGTGCCCCCATGGACTGCCTGGTTGTCCCTTGTGCCCCCGTGGACTGTCTCATCTCCCTTTGTGCCCCCGTGGACTGTCGCATCTCCCTTTGCCCTCGTGGACTGTCTCATTTCCCTCGTGGCCCCCCGGACTTCCTGCCTGCCCTCTGTGCCCCTCGGACTGCCTCCTTGTTCTTGTGCCCCCTGGTCTGCCTGTCTGCCCCGGATTTCCTGCCTGCCCAGTGTTCCCCCTGGTCTGCCTGTCTACCTATGTGCCCACTTGTACTGTCTGTTTGCCCCTGGTGCCCTCATGTTGTTCTTATGGACTTTTGTCTTTTGTGTGTTTGTTAGGATCGTCTGGAATCCGATCTTTAAAGGGGGGGGCTATGTAACGGTTACCCTCTCTTGTCCCTCTGTTGCCCTTTGTTTTCCACCTTGTCACTTTTCACTTCTTAGTTTTCACTTTAGTCCCTTATGTAATTCCATAGTCCTTGTTAGCGTTCGTGTTCACTGTTCATTGTTTACACCTGCCCTTGTTAATTTGCCTTTGGTTTCTGTTAATCACCTTGTTATCTTGTTTGAGTTCTGTTCTTTCATTGGCCACCTTTCCTATGTTTGTGTATTTATACCCCGTGTCTTTGTCCAGTCTTTGTTGATCGTTGTTTGATGTTTGCCTGATGTTTGCATCTCTCCCTTGTTCCCTGTTTGTCTCTACCGTGGTTACCTTATCTAGTTTATGTTTCTTTTCCCCATCGTGGGTTGTTCTTTTGTTCATTTAGTGTTTTTGTTATCAAATAAACTCAAACTGCGTTTGGATCCGCATCTCCTCGTCAGCCTCATTATTCAGACGTTACACATGTAAACTGTAATGCTGTTTTCTCGCAATAAGCCACTTTCTGGTCTCTATGTAACCAAAGTCAGTGTTGATATACAGTAGTGCCTTTAATGTTTATTTCACGAGGACACTGCATTGATACGGAAGCTAGCCATGTAAAAATATATATTTTTTAAAATGTAGATATAGTAATGTGATTCTGTGAGACCAGGAAGCTCGGCACCCTCCTTTTTTCACTTGTTTTGTTGTCCGCTGAAAATCGTCAGATTGCTTAGTAAAGTAATAGCATACCTCTCTTCAACAAGCCACATGACTCGAGGTAGGGCTGAAGAATTAATGGGCTAGTGCGACTAATATGTGGTATATACTATATATATATTTTTTATTTTTTTGTATAGTACTGTACATGCTGTCCTGTTTTGAGTATGAGACAGTCTTTCCCTAAAAGCCTATTTATTTGACATGGCTTTTGCTAATATTCAGTGGTGTTGTCCTGAGCTGATCCCAGTTCACAACAATGATGAGTTCTATATTTTCTCTTTTCTATGACAGTAATGATTATGTACTCTTTACATTATGTACTAATGATTTTAGACAGTGAACTACAAGAACAAAGAAAGACGTATTTATTTGTTTTTTGGCCTGACTTCTTATCCCATTTCCGATCAGACAATTCTGAATACAAGTCAATGAATGATTTGAACAGACATACACCCCTTTTGAGGTTAAACTGTTTATTTAACATCCATTCCAGAGCACCATTCCATCATTCACATTGAAAAGAGTCAGAGAAAGAAAAGAATGTATTTTGTTATTATTTTCATGGTGTGTAAACATTGACAATAGCTTGATTATGTTACTTTGATTTTATTCTTGATTAATCGTGGCCACCAGAGGCATGAAGCGTGTTTGTGCACAGTCACTGTCTTTGTGTTGAGCTCCACCTCTGCTGCTGATGTTCACTTTCTCGTTTTAATCATTAGCCCAAACAATGGCACGTCTCCCTGTTTCTCAAAGGTTGATCTCTGTCTTGTGTGACACAGTTGGCTCTTTGTAGCTCATGGCAGCGTTGTTAGCAGTCAGACATGTATGTATACGATGCTGTGGGTATTGGTGGTCTGAGCGTGCTAGAACAATGAGATGCTAGGCTAATGGGCTACAGACACATTTCACTAGGACAGTTACAGCGATCAACACTAATGGCACTTTTGCACTGCACGTTACAGTTCGACTCGCTTCAACTCTACTGGCTTAACTTTTCTGAGCTTGCTTTTCCACTGCAGTTTAGTGCCGTCTCAATGTGGGTGGGATTATAGGCTGATCGTCATAGTTGCGCCGCCTCTACTGCCGTGACATCATTTTAAACACAGCCTCAGAGTAACAGGATCTGGCCCAGGGCTGGACTGGCATATGGGGTATTTTCCCGGTGGGCCGAAGCTTTGGGGCCGATCAGGGGTGGACTGGCCATCGGGAAAACCAAGCAGGCCAGTAGGTCGCCGCGAAACGGGCCGAATTGGCCGAGATAAGCTAAAATGAGCCAACCCATTTTTGAATCTGAATGCGTAGACCAGTTAGGGAAGAATTTCTGTGGATAAAACATTTTTTATTTTTAATGTGCACTCGTGTTCTCCCTTAGAAAGATGCATGTCACCGTGTATCATAATTGATGCATCATAAAAAACTCTTCATTGTCTGTTACGCTGAGGCTATTACTGTCGGTCTATCTATAGATTAAGCATTTCAGTTTAGCTGAATGTGAATTTTTATCTTGACTGTTAAAATCCTTTAATGTAATTTAATACTTATGCCTCAGTTCATTTTTTTTTAATGTTTTTATATTTTGCACTTTTGTCACAATGTTTCACTGATTGATACCGATTGATGTTGTCATGGCAACATGGCTGGATCTGAAAATGTTAAAAAAGACATTAAAAGAGCCATTCATCTCCTGAGATTTATTCAGTAATGTACTGGATGTAATGTGATAACATTGGGCTGAAATATCAAGAAATAAAAAGGAGGTGGATATTATTCATATTAAATGTATGGCTATTGTAAAAGTCTTTTCTTAGGTATGGAAACAATACTTTTTGATTTGACATTGCTTCCTAAAGCTGATGTCATTTCCTCTAAGGGCAGCCAGCAGCTGTGTGATGATGATGTCATCTGCCCAACTGCACATGCTGTTTTCAGCAAACCATCGGCTTTAAAACGAATCAAACACAAACGGCCACAGATGACAAACATAAAAAAATACGATCAATAAAAATGTATATCATCAGCATAACAATTTGAGTGAAAAGTTGACATGAATTTGAGAATTTTAGTATTTAGTATGTCTCCCTTTTGTTTGAATGACAGCACACACTCAAGTTGGCATGGGCTCCATAAATTTGTGCAAAACCTGTTGATCCATGTTGTCCAGCTTCATTTCAGAATGTTTCAAAAAGCATCTTGAGTGAATCAATGGAATCAAGAACTCTTTTTAAAACAGTTGGTCAATGTCAAAAATGTGTTTACATTTCATTAGTGATCTAGAAATAGTTCAGAGTTTCTCATTTTATGTCACAGTGTCTCTTTGATTTAAAAAAATGTAAAATCTTAAACCTTTCTGGTTATTTTATTTCTGTTCAAATGAAAACAGGTCAGATTTTTTGATTTGTTCTCAGACTACAGTGAAGCTCACTGTTTGTACTCCTTTATGGATTTATAATCTGGATCTTGTTCTTTAATCGTTTAGTATATTATTGCATTTTTTTGTTTGTATATAAATTAAAGCAAAGATAAATCTAAATACTTGTGAGAGTAAATGTCTGGTTTTAAGAATGCTTTAGCTATTGATCAAGATTTCCTGTTGTAAATCCCAGCTGCTTCAAAATGGAAAATGGGACAAAAACGTATTTGGACAGTGATTTAAATGAGGATGTGTCTGTAATTCCCACTGGGATTTTGATGAAAGAACAATTACTTGTTAGTGTGTCTGAGTAGTGTGTGTTAGTAAATGTACTGGCAGGTTGTCATGGTGACTGTGCTCAGAATGCAGACCGCTCCCTGCCTCAGACAGCTCGGCTTTGTGTAAGTGAGGTCATGTGATTGTTACTCATGGCCCCGCCCCTCAGGACTGACTGAAGGGTGCGGGAAACACACACCCAGTGCAGCGAGATGTTGCCGGGTCCTGCTGCAGCCCGAGGACAGAAATGATACGAAGGAGGAGCATGTAATCAAAATGATTTGAATGTCATCATCAATTAAAAATTTATCTTTCAAACATCTTTCCCACAGTTTGCAGTCAGACCGGTACAGCGCATTCAATGCATCCATTCAACAAAGACTTTCTATTGTTGTGCAAAAAACTTTTTTCGCTATAAAACCATTTCCCTTAGACTCCAAGTGTTAACTGTTAGTAATGCCGAATCTAAAGTTCCCGTCATATTATCCTGTTATAACTGTTCGCATAAATACAGTCATAATTAAACACTGCTTGCATGTGGATAGTGTAGTATAATATAATGAATACTAAAATAAAAATACACAAATAAAGAAATTATATAATTGGGCAGTTTGTCTGGATATTACAATAAACACAACATTGTATCTTTCTGTTGTGATGCATAACATTTAAACCCTTTGCAGTTTTGGGTAAGTTATTGAAAATGTAATCCACCACAAATTACTAAATACTTATCTAAAATTGCAGATTACTTCATAAATAATCCGTATTAAAAATAACTGATTACTCAGTTATTTTTAAGTAATCAGTTAAGTAATCACATTACTAATAACTTAAGTTACTTTTTAAAACAATTTTTCACTAAAACTTTTTCGTTTTTCCGCTCATCGAATTCAAAATGATGTCTGTATATCCTACTTGTTCATTGTCATTCATCCTTCTGCTGTCACAGAAACACACACATATGGACAAATGAAATCATATTTAAAGTATTATATGATATTATTAAAAAAAAAGTGTAACATATGTACATAAAGTAAATACCTTAATTGAAAGCCAGTAACTGTTATCTGAATACAATTATTAAAAATGTAATGCATTACACTCCTTGTTTTAGTTGAAAGTAGTTCCAAAAATGAAAGTTAGTAGATTACAGTAACAAATTACTTTGTTATCAGATTTGTACACCCAACATGACCCTTTGCCCACTGGACAACATAGGATTTGAAGAGAAAATATGGTAATGGTGTATATCTAACACTGAGAGCACAAATAACTATAGTTTTGACTCAAAATTCTGAATGGATGAGCCACATAGTTGTAAAAATATATGCATGCATGTAAACAAACATACTAATAATAAGTAACACAATACTGTTTCTTTAAAGTGAATGGCTTAAGGTTAGAAACAAACTTCACACAAGTAAACAAATGCAGACCGGAACGCTTACCCAACACACTGCCAATGCGCAGTTTGCTTGACGTGCGTTCTTGCGTTACTGTGGCGGTAACAAACCTCAGTACTCAAGGATTGATAGAGTTACCTTCAAAAGTTTGTGCTATTAAACTGTATGTGTTATTATTCATTCAAGTTGCTAATATATTGACTTGACATGCTCAGCAATATAATCTTCAAACCGTTGCTCCACCATGACAGAGTTGACTTGAAAAGTCAACCCTCCTCCCGTCTGGCAAGAGGCACCGAAGCATTCGGGCCCTCACGGCCAGACTGTGTAACAGCTTCTTCCCCCAAGCCATCAGACTTCTCAATACTCAGAGACTGGTTTGACACACACGTGTCCTGAGTTGCACTTTAATTACTGTCACTTTATAACTGTCTACTACCTCAATAACTGCTATCAATATAATACCCAAATCTCATAGTATGTTATGTTTACATTTTTAGAAACTGTCATCTTTTTGCACTACTGAGTACTGGTCGGCGCTGCACTGTCTATTGTCCTGTTAATTGTCAGTAATTTGTTGTACTGTCCCGTACTTTGCACATGTTTGCACGTGCACTTTATATAGGTATATATAGGTAGTTTATATAGGTATTTTATTTCGTTGTGTTGTCTCATGTGGTCCTGTGTTGGTCCTTTGTTGTTTTTATGTAGCACCATGGTCCTGGAGGAACGTTGTCTCGTTTTGCTGTGTACTGTACTAACTGTATATGGTTGAAACGACAATAAAAACCACTTGACTTGACTTGACTTGACTTGAAAATAAAACTCACTGTAGAAGCAGGATGTTCACTCTAATAACGCTGTAGCGCCCCTTATGGCAATGCCTTATAGGGAATACAACACATATTTCCATTGAGTTATGAATTACATTCAAGAACCCACAAAATCGAGCTTGCATAGCTAGAAGCAGCAGCGTTCATGTAATTGCATAGCGTATGTTTTGGGCTTATCAAGATTTTTCATTGGTCATAGAGAACAGTGACTCAGCAAGATAGACAGACTCTTCAAAACCTCAATTAATGATTAAACAAGTAGATACAGAAAGATTGAACAAACCCTGTGTAATAGAAATGAAGAATTTGCTTTTCATGTATTTGTAAGGCTCTCCATATCAGTCAACAACATTGTGACCCATTTAGAAATGTTCAGCCAAATCTCTTAATCAAATGAGGACTTTACATTTTTATTAGAGCTCTATTTTTATTTAATTGTGACAGCAGGCTTTGTATTGTGTTTCCTTGGATGGCAAGTTCTATCAGTTCATCTGTAGCGCTTGCAGCTGATCCCCTCCAGAGAACTTAATTACAACACAGAAGCCTGAATGTTTGAGTCCTAATGGCTGAGGCAAAAAATCAATACACATCACAATTCTGTGGCCCCAAAGAACACACAGTATTATCACACTATTATCTTGTAAATCATTCCTGATAGGGGGGTTTGGTTCGAGAACATCCTGAAGCTAATGGAGCTCTCTAGCTTTAAATTTCTGGTGGGCTGCTTGAGATGTTCAACCTGACAAAGACCCTTAGTAGACACTCTCACTAGCTGTTTAGTCCTTGGAACATCCAGACTGATCTCACTGTGAATTCAGCTTCTGTGCTAAAATTTGCAACTGTGGTGCCGTTGGGCTGAAAAGACAAGTAGAGTTGCGTGTCGTCAGCGTAGCAGTGGTAAGAGAAACCATGTGACTGAATGAGGTCCCAGTGATGTTGTGTATATGGAGAAGAGAAGTGGCCCAAGCACTGATCCCTGAGGTACCCCAGTAAGTAACTGATGTGGCTTGGATACCTAACCTCTCCAGGCTACCTTGAAGGACCTATCTGAGAGATTGGAGGTCAACCAGTCAAGCACAGTTCCTTTGATGCCAAGAGTAGAGATGTTGGAGAGAAGGATCTGATGATTGACTGTGTCAAAGGCTGCAGAAAGGTCCAGCAGAATCAGAATGGATGATCTGGATTCAGCTTTCGCCTGTCTCAGCGACTCCGAGACAGGCAGCAGGGCAGTCTCGGTGGAGTGTCCACTTTTGAAGCCTGACTGATTGTCAGAATGTGGTCGATTTCAGGGTACATGAACATTCGGAATCAGCATGTCGATTTTCCGTGTGATCATATTGGAACTTCAGATGTGACAGAATTGAAACATTCTACATAGGTTTCTACATAGTTCTACATCGCTTTATTGGGTGATTTTCATGAAATCTGTTAAGAAAATATTTAATCCCAAATCAATATAAGAAATACATTTGCATTGTGACATAATTGTATATGTATATATATATATATATATATATATATATATATATATATATATATATATATATATATATATATATATATATATATATATATATATATATATATATATATAATGAAAATAATTTCTAATGTCCTTAAAATGTCCCATCGTATGTCCTGTTCCAGTACAGTCTGATTATAGAGTGTTAGCTAACGTCTTCATAATCTAAAACTTACAAAAAATACATAGGAAGGGCCATCTCACTGATATGAGAAGGGACCAGTAACAGTTTATTTTGTTTTATCGCACCATTTAGGTGCTGGTTTATCATAAAAATATGATGCCACTCTAAACTCAAAGAGGATAAACTCTTTTAAACAGATGCACAACAGCGTCGGTCCACAAGTAGCTGTATTGATTTTTATTTGCCCAAAAGTTATAAGCACTGATTACGTCACAGATATAAATCAGAGAGCAAAGCAGAGTATGCATATATACATATTCTTTTCATGGATATCTAGTTTATACCTTCAATTAAACTCAAAGATTTGATGCCACTATCCTGGCAAACTTTGGTAAATCCAATGAATAGTTCTTCCTCAAAAGCACGTGTTGTATCAACCTGGTACTGTCTAAACACAACTTCCAAGAAGACGGATTACTCCTGGAAGATGCATAATGACAACCAATCAGAAGAGAGCTTGCCAGATCGATAAAGTGCTCTCTCATTTTGTATGCATCAGAAAATCACTGAACAGAATGTGGGCGGCCTTTGGGCATGCTGTGTGTGGCTGAGACGACTAGATGTTGAGTCCAGCTGAGAAGACCTCTCTGTCTGGTGAATTTATTTCACATGCTGGCCTTGCCTGAGGGAGATACTTTGGTTTTCTCAGTGCTGTGGAATGAGAGGAACGTCAACATCTGTTTATCTTTCATGGCCTTGTGTGATTATTTCTCAACAGTGTGCTTCTCTCTTCTCAAAGAGTCAATCAGTGGCAAAGTGTAACATATCATCTTGTAATTATGAGTAAATGGGAACAGGTTGGCTCACACGCTTTGATGTGGGAACTGTCTTGGGTAAAACCTGTCATTGTGTCAAAGATATTTATCATTGGTCAGGGCCCAACCAAAATGAGGGAAGTCTCACAAAACTTTCAGCTCATTTCACTTGTTTTAATGTCTATATCATAAATGAGGATGTCAGTAGATATAAAAAAAAAAAAAAAAAGGAAATTGGGATTAAATCGCCCTTTCAGAATTGATTTATTTGAACTTTGTACATTTTTGGAAGAAAGTGTGAGTAGTGGTGGTGTAGTGGTCTAAGCACATAACTGGTAATCTGGTAATCAGAAGGATGCTGGTTCGATCCCCACAGCCACCACCATTGTGTCCTTGAGCAAGGCACTTAACTCCAGGTTGCTCCAGGGGGATTGTCCCTGTAATAAGTGCACTGTAAGTTGCTTTGGATAAAAGCGTCTGCCAAATGCATAAATGTAATGTAAATGTAAATGAGTGGTACTTGCCCTCGCAAAACTAGGGTATTATGGTTGTTACCAAGGTGTTGCTATGCGGTTCCTAAGTTGTGTGTTCTGGATGGTTGCCAAGGTGGTCTGGATAGTTGCTCATTAGCTGAAGTTGCAAGGGTGATTTTGGGTGGATGGATGGTTCTGATTCTTGGTGGTTGCCAAGGTGGTCTAGATGGTTGCTTACAAGCCAGAGTCTCTATGATATTCTCGTACCTAGGTATGGCTTGTGTCCCTCCTTCAATGTAAGTCTACTGAATTTTTCACCTTTTTTAGTCGGATTTCTTAACAAGCCACATGATGTGTGGTATCATTCATGTCTATAGCACAAATTAAGTTGTGCTAGTTTAATATTTAGTGTTAGAACCTTAACTAGAGCTATTTTAATATTGATGCTGACACAGACACAGGAGTTCTGGAAGCATGATGGTTAATCATCTGAGCTGCTATCTCACCATGTGCATGTTTGATTCCAGGTAGGTGCAGCAAATTAACTGCTGAGATAATGAGATCTTGATCGCTGTTGTGCCCTTGAGCGACACGCAACCCTGAATTGCTTTAGAGGGATGATCCCTGCAATTACTGTTGCACAAGTTGCTCTGAATTAGCTGTAAATTAAACGTTTGCATAAAGTCATGGTCATGAACCACACCGTATGCATCACCCTCTAAATTGTTACTTAAAGGGTTAGTTCATCCAAAAATGAAAATTATCCCATAATTTACTCACTCTCAAGCCATCCTAGGTGTATATGACTTTCTTCTTTCTGCCAAACACAATCAGAGTTATATTAAAAAAATATCCTGGCTCTTCCAAGCTTTATAATTGGAGTGAATGGTACCTTAGATTTTGAAGCCCAAAAAAGCGCATCCATCCATCAACAAAGGAATCCATATGGCTCCAGGGGGTTAATAAAGGCCTTCTAAAATGAAGCAATGCATTTTTGTAAGAAAAATATCCATATTTATAACTTTATAAACTATAATCATTGGCTTCCGGTAACTGCTGTCCGTGCGTTCAGAAGAGAGTTGATGTGAGGTAAGTGAGGACCCAAAAGCGATATAACAAAAAGCAGTCTTTAATGAAAGTTCGTAATTAGATCACAACAGAACACAAAGTCTTCTCCTTGAGAGGCGAAAGGTAAACATAAACAACCCGCAGCGTGGGCGAAGAATGAAGGGAGCAGTCTTCAGAGCTCCTTAGCGGGCGTCCCTTAGGCGGCTGCCGGGGCTTGCAGTGTGGCGCCGACAGGCTGTGGATTCCCCTGGGGTTGGCAGGGATAGAGGGGAGAACGTGGGAACCAGACCTCTAGCAGAGAGGGGCGAACTGAATAGAACACAAATCCAGGTGGTTAACGGAGAGAGGGGTGCAGAGGAGCGGAAACAAATACGGGACAGGACTGGACAGCGACAATTCAGACTGTGGATAGAAACAGCGTGTAGCGTTCTCAAGTGAGACTCAGACAATGAAGGCAGAGAAAGCAGGGAAAGAAGTAGAGCGCTAATCAGCGGCAAAAACGGAATCAGGTGGGGAGGAAATTGACGAAGAATTAAGGGGAGACGAGAGACAGCTGGGGAGCGAGGGAAAAGGAGAGAAGTAACAAAAAGGAGCCAATAGATGGCATAAGAGTAGAAGGAAAGAACAAGAGCAAAACATATGATGATACGACAAGACAAGACATGACAAGAGTAGAGTTCCGGTGTATGACATAGGCGTAGCGTAAACTCCGGTGAGAAGTGATGAACGCAGAAGCGTGCGTTGTTTACAGCAAAGGAAAACAGCGAAGAGAAGTGAGTTGTTTTAGCTATACTGTAGATTTGTATTAGTCTTAAAATGGTACGTTCATGCGTCTATCCAGTCATTCCAATTGTCCGTTCATGGCAGCAAACACTCTCAGCCTCTGTTGGCACTACCTCACATTTCTGCATGAGCACCACCACGTCTCCCATACTCTCTGTCTACCAGATTCTTTTGTGTGTGCAGCTGCTGCAGCCTCCTCCATCTCCCGGAATTCCTGGTTGGTGTTCTCCAGTTCAAACAAATAGGGCTGGGCTAAATTCTCAGTGCAATGGACTGTAGCTAAAAGACAGGCACTGCTGGACACATTCAGTAGTCGAACAGATCACTGGAGAGACATGTCTCATCAAAAACAATATTGTACAGCTGCAAACAGGTACATAAAATGCACATCAAATGTGCTGCCTGCTCCACTTCATCCTGAACCTCATCTAATAAAAACATTATGAAAACTACATTTGCCGTTCAGCTGTTTTTTTTTTAATATAAAATACCAGTCAAATATAAAATCTTAGTTATCCGACGATATCAGACAATGCTGCACAAATAATTTTTAAAATTTCCAGTATTAAATATTTAATTTCTCAATTCCCTTAAAACGATTTAAAAGGTTTTCTGAGAAGCATAATTACTTGGGTTAGATTTAGGTCTGTAAAGATAAAAAACATTTTGCTTTGCATAAGGGATATTCAAGATAAATTCTATAAAAACAATTAATATCTTAATAAATAATGTTTCTTCATGGTGCAGCATCTAACCTTTGGGCACATGTGACATTTACAGTCTTATCTCTTATAATACAGTTTCTCATACCGTTAAACGCAGTAATCACGTGTTTGGACGGTGAAATGCATATGGTAATTGTATGCAGATGAGGATATGCATAGTAAAAACAGGCTTTGGGGAGGAGACGCTAGCTGGGATTTATTAAGGGAACTATGCGCAAGCTCTGCCGTACGTACTGTTTTACAAATCTGAATTGTTTTGTGCTTATGCACATTTTAGGAAGAAATCTAAGCAGAGATTTATTCATGAGGCCCCAGGTCTTATTGTGCATGATTCACTGGTGCACGTTATTCCAAAGAATCTTTTTTTTTTTTATCAAAATGTGATAACTTGCTCAGCTTCTGAAACAACTTTTCTTTTTAGCTGACACAAAAAGAATTCCAAGTGGTCATGGTTTTGCTGGTTAGCATTGCCAGTTAGCCTCTGCTGGTAGAAGCTGTAACTACACCATCTGGGCCCAAAATTATTTTTCTCCATCGACAGCCATTTAAAAGTCCCTTGTATTCTTAAAAAACAACAACAACAACATCTAAGCATTTTGTGTCCGTTTGTGATCAGGGAGAAGTGTCCCATACGAAACGTCTTCATTTCAACTGAAATACAGGATGTTTGCAACCCTACCCACTCATTTCCAAGTGTAATTGGTCAGACACACAATTTATCATGCTTGAACAAGTTTGTACATGTTGTTGGTTATGTAACATGAAAATATATCGCTGTATAAGTTATGTACAGTAAACGTGTTTTGACATCATAAGATAGCATTGTGCGAGGAACCGATTGAAAAGGGTCTATGAACTAATAAGTGATGAACTGAGGAACTGATCTGCTGTATTATTCGTGGTTTGTGTGAAAGAAAATAAAAGTATTTTTTGTTGTAGTGCCTCTAGTATTCATTTCACCAGGAAGTTCCACAATATGTACAACAAGCCATGCAAAACTTTACAGTCAAATTTATTATAAGTCATGCAAGTTTCAATCGTGTGATGAGATTTGCAGATATCTCAAAGTTGGTTTTAGCAGGACATTTAACAGAAGCACATTGTTTAACTGGCACAAATACCATACAGTTGATGATGACAGGGCATCTGTAGTTTGTTGTAGAGGCTATTCATAGACGTGCCCACCCTCTCAACCCTTCATATACTTGACAACATTTCCTCACCACATTACTGGATGTTCTGAAAAATCACACTGCTGTACTTTATACAGAGTCCCCTTTGCCAGTTGACTGGAGAAAGCACATTGTGCTTAATGAAGCAAAAAACTTGAGGCTTCTTATTAACCCTAAAGGGACATTGTTTTGTTAAAAGGTAAAAAAGGTAAAAAAGACAACACGAAATATTATTATATACTATAAAGTGAAACAGTCCGTTTCCAGTAATAAAAAGTCCAATAAATGTTTAGGTCACTTCGAAAGACAGAGGTGGTGTGTTACTTGAATTTAACACTTCCTCAGCTGTCAAATCAAATCAAATATTTGATTACGCATTGCATCATGTTAGGGCTGTCAATTTACCTTCATTTTCTAAATTAGAATTAAATTAGAATTTTAAAGTCAGTCGATTTTTTTAAATTGGTGTTATTTCCTTTGTCCACAAGAGGGCACATAAAATACATATAACCAAACAGCACGGTGTTATATTATTGCAAAGAACATTCCAAAATTCTAATGCACAATTTTAGCATACGTCCACATTAAACCGGATAAATAAAAAAATGCATTTGCTTTTTTGAAGTGCTCTCTGTCTACATTGCCGTTTTCAAACGTTTTCGAAAAGTTGCTTGTCCACACTGAAACGTATCAAAACAACTAAATCTAATCCCCCTACTGCGCAGTCTGAGACGCAATTGTCCTCGAGTTCCGCTTCCGGACATAAATTACGAGTAAACTTCCCATTGCTTTTGATGGAACACAAATGTGAAGGTTGTACATT
Organism: Xyrauchen texanus; assembly: GCF_025860055.1. Classification (NCBI taxonomy): domain Eukaryota; kingdom Metazoa; phylum Chordata; class Actinopteri; order Cypriniformes; family Catostomidae; genus Xyrauchen; species Xyrauchen texanus. The sequence goes on from NC_068299.1 coordinate 37,782,943, forward strand.
TATCTTTACTAACGCTATCAAAGTGGACAGCAGGCAAATCAACATTGCTACTTCATGATCCGTGACGTTGATTGTTTTGGATTGAATGTATCACATGACTGCATCACATGACAACAAATACTTCATCGTTTTCCAATGTCTCTATTTTTGCAGTCCACATAACAATACAAAGACACCCTTTTCAAACGTGTCCACTTGGGAGGGCGTTTCAGAAAGCTCAGTTTTCGCTGAACAAAAACGTGTCTCAGTGTGGACGGAAGGCCAAAACCCAGAGAAAAAGAAGTGTTTTCAAACTAAATGTATTAGTGTGGACATGGCCTAACTTTTTGGCCAACCCGATGACAAATCATAATAGTACGACAATAAAAATTCTTAAGAAATTGTGCAAGTTGGCTTGGACAGAAATTTACTTTACGACTTGTAAGACTTGTACTGCCATAGAGAAAAATAAACAAACAATTTTATTTATTTAAATTTAACTCCAAGTTAAATCCCAATATTTTGTTAGCCTATACTCTTTTTAATAAGCCTTTTTATCTTTTTTGTCAGCAAAAACTAGGCAAAGTGATATTACTGCATTGTTAAAGATGTTCTTGTTAAAAACAGTAAGAACTGGCAGCAGGGTTGCCAGCATGTTACTGTAAAATGAATGGTGTCTTGCTGTTGCTGAAATTAACAGATAGATTCTGTTTTTACAGCTACAATATACAACTGTAATTTAGCAGCACGTACTGTTGTTGAAATTAACAGCTAAGTTCCCAGCATGCACTGCGGCATGAAGAAATGACTTAGATTTTTTACTTTTTACTGGTTTATTTTGACATTGTCTTTGTTGAGTCGAAGTTACTTGTATTTTAATGTTCAGCTTTTACTTTTTTATGTAAAAGTATGTTTGTTAATTGTCACCATTGTTGCGATTTGTATGCTGAGAGTTGATTTCGTGTGTGTCTTATAACAACTCAAGTTATGCTGTGAGTTCATCAAAAACAACTGATATCATTTTGCTGAAATATCCTTTACTGTTTTTGTTTTTATGTGTAATGCATCACTGTTGCCACATATAGTGCCATTTGTAATGTAGGATCAGACATTCAGTATGACCTTACATTTAGTCTTGCATGTAGCACAGTGCAACAACTTGAGTTTCCTTAAACACAAATTGACTGGCTGGAAGAACATAATATAATAATAAAGAAAGTCCAATGTGCCAGCTCAAGAGAACACTAATCACCATAATGGTGATATCAACCAAACACAACCATTGATAACAAAATAACAACACTAATTAAACTAAGACTTCTATTAAGTCTGAATAAATGTTTTTTGTTTTGTTTTGTAACCCCAATGCATTGTCAAAGCATACATACTTATTCAAGCACAAAGGCTTATGGATATTTCACCATTATAACCCACACTGCAGTGCTATACTGTTATTTTACTGTGTACAGGTTGTTGTTGTTTTTTTCATAAAAAATACACTGTTCAATCCTGGCAAAATATAAAATATACATTTCAAAATGTCACTATAGCTTTCACCAAGATGATATCACAATTTTAAATGTTCATTTCCCTCTAATGCCTTGAATAGAACAGCTATTTACCACAAAACTAGTCACTTCACAGTGAGCCTGCTCTTGATCTCCCAGAATGCAACATATTTAACATCAAGCTACTGTATTTCAGGATCAGAATTAGAATCAGCTTTATTGCCAAGTATGCTTACACATACAAGGAATTTGTCTTGGTGACAGAAGCTTCCAGTGCACAGCAATACAAAAACAGCAGCAAGACATAGGTAATTAAAAACAAAACCCCAAAAGAACACAATAATAAATAATTATACATATACGTACATACACTCACCTTCATACATACCCACATACACACGTGAGTGCAAATCTAATACAATCTATATATAAGAACAAAAACCTGTATATGATGTACAGAGCAATGTAAGTAATGGCAGAAGTGGATATGTTGGATAATATAACTGAAAATTAAAATTAAACTGTGTATTGCACATCATTATTGCTCAATGGGGCAATTTAATTGTTCATTAGATGGATGGCCTGAGGAAAAAAACTGTTCCTGTGTCTGACGGTTCTGGTGTTCAGAGCTCTGAAGCGCCGGCCAGAAGGCAACAGTTCAAAAAGGTAGTGGGCTGGTTGAGTGGGATCCAGAGTGATTTTACCAGCCTTTTCCCTCACTCTGGAAGTGTACAGTTCTTGAAGGGGGGGCAGGGGGCAACCAATAATCCTCTCAGCAGACCGAACTGTGCTTTGTAGTCTTCTGATGTCTGATTACGTAGCTGCATCAAACCAGACAGTTATTGACGTGCAGAGGACAGACTCAATGACTGCTGAGAAGAACTGTTTCAGCAGTGCCTGTGGCAGGTTGAACTTCCTCCATTTAAGAATCACACACACGTTGCTGTAGGAATTTTGCCGTACATTTTCAGTATTTTTTAACAATGTGGGAAGAGGAAAATTCCGTTAATAGTGAGAGTTAATGTTTAACCCCAAATCTAAACATAATCAATTATTCTAATAAGACAGTCTCTGTTGTGCACCATTGAGGAAAGAAAACATCAGGGTTTGGAATGAGATGAGAGAAACGTGCTACAGGTTGTTGACATTTTAGTTAATTGCATAAATAAATATGGAATGACTGAGTAACCAAATTTTGTGACAGATGTCTAATTAAAATTTAAAAAAAATAAAGTGTTGTATGAGACGCTTAAAATTTGATGCCTGACCCCGCCGACCCCCCCGCGATTTCCGCCTATGGTCTTGAGACTGTGCGGTTTTAGGCCTTTGGTTATAAGTTCAGAATATGTTATGGTGTTGTGCCATACACCTCTGAGGTTTAGTCTGTTGCTATATGAGGCTGGGGGAAAGCTCGGCTGGATTGTTTATGACTTTTCTGTTTTGTGCACTGAGCTGTCATCATCAAATGTCGATGTGCTCAGTTTACCACCTTTTTATTTTCTTGAAGAGTTTTTCTCTCCGAGGTCACCTACTGGTCAAGTCAATATTACGTTCTTTTATCTGATCATACTTAACGCTGTCCTGGTCACTATCTGTACACTATCCTGGTCAAACACTTTGCATCTTGACATTGGAGATTGTCTTCAAAGCTTTGCTAAAGAGTTTAACTGGAATACATAAGGGCTTTGTTCATGCTAGATATCTTGCACCTAATGCGATGAGGATTGCATGTCAGATATGTCAAACAATCACTGTCACGCAATTGTAACTTGTGTGAGCATATCTGTAAAGTTTGTTTAGCATCTGGTTCAGGTTCATTTACTCTGATCGACTGCCAGTTAATCTGCCACCCTCCTAGAACATTAACAGTGAACAGCTTCCTCGGTTCGTGAAAAAAAAATATGCATCAATGGTTCATTTAATTTACCGTACCAGAGACAGATTCCAACCAATTCAGCCTTTTTCATCCAGTTGCTTTAAAGCCCTCATAAACACACACACCTACACCCACACATCTATAAAATGATGGTGGAGACAGGAGAGATTACAAGAGACAGCATAAGTGTGGAAAGAGGTATCACAATAAAAGCTTTGTCATCTGATTATTACGTGAGGTCAGGCACACGCTTGTTTACCTTCGTGAAGACTCAGAGTTGGGAAATTTAAACAAACTGTCAAGAGAGCGTTGGGCTGTTTTATAATGAGTTATTTATGTGCGTGATAACCTTTAATTGTAATTCAGTCAGATATAGCCCATGTGAGCGCATCTCATCAGGTTTATCTTCGTTTTATTGAATCATTGAATCATACATTTTTGGAATCCTCAAGAGGGCACTGTTCTCCTATTTTTGCACTATTACATCATTCCTCAGAGAAATTGTAGTCTAGATTATGACTCAATATGTTTGCCACTATTCTCATTTAAATGCACGAGCCACCTAAAACCTTAAAATTGTCATATGTTGTAACATCTGAATTCACTAAATGAATGACCATCACTGAATTAACCTGACTACTTTAGGTTACACTAACAAAACTCATTTTAAGGGTTAGATCAGGTACAAATAGCTCCTTTAAGATGAAGCAGTTAAGAACGATGCAGTGGAAGAGTTATGGCGAATATGAAAGTTTGTGTACTGTACCGTTAATGTGGCGTTGCACACTTGACAAGGCAAAAGGAAAACAGCACGAGCACTTAAACGGTCCTTCTCGTTCATGGCGGCAGCTTCTCAGTCTCCGCCAAGCATAGGCATCTCAGTAATAACACGAGTTACAAGATGTGGTGTAATTCAAAAATCTTTATTGAATATCTCCCGATTAAACAGCATCAACAATAGTTGCACCCGTAGAGTCCAGAAACATGCGCTCTTTCTCCACTTTCATTCATCTCTTTACCTCATGAGAGAGCGTGTGTTCATTAAAGTTCAAGCAGCAACAAGTGAAAAATGAACTACAACTATATTATATAATATTATGCAGAAATGAAATAGAAATAAAATAAGGAATATTATTAATTATATGAAATAATGACAATGAATCAATAAACTAAATTGTTTAATTGCACCTATAGCTTATCAGTTTGTCTTCACTTTGACTCTAAGCTTTCATTTGTATAGGGCTGTCAATCTTAATATAGAGAATACTTTGTTAGAATATACTTGTTTAAAAAGTCTTATTAAAAAAGCTTTTTTAATAAGCCTTTTAAATGTTTTTGTGATAGTGATATTACTGGGAAGAGGAGAATTCAATTAATAATGACAGTGTGCAGAAAGCTTATATATATATCCAGTTATGACAGAGATCCTGATAAAAGGTGAAATTATTGGGATCAGCTGATCAGATGACAAGAAGATCGGTATTGGCTGGAAGGAAGAGGAAGAAGAAAGAAAAATCGTTAATGTCCTTGAAGATTCCAGGACAGAAAGGGAGCCTGTCTGTTGGCTAGATCACAGTAGTTTAATTTACTTTTCATTCAAAGTCTGGTGAATTGCTTCTCCGGTGCTGGTCTCAATGCATGTAAGCGAGCCAAACAATTGAGCATCTACATTTGAGATGTTCGGCGTGGAGCACCCATGATGTGAGCCGCTTTTGAGAGTCGGAAACAAAGTCATAAGATATTGGATTGGTGCATCCCTAGTTATGATTCAATCAATTCCTGATGGATACAATGAAGTTTGTTTCTTGTAGAAAATTCTGTTTAAACCAGAAATATGTTGCATAATGGAAGTAAAATGGTTTGCCAATGCCGTTTCATGTTGACGTCCATTTCGCTTAAGAATATGAAACACTAAAAGACTAATGTCACTTATTTAGAAATCTATGGTGCTTTAGTGCTTTAAATGATCATAGACATACAGTGGTTTCATGGATGAGATTATAAAACATCCTTTACACTAAAGTCTTTAAATTGGTTCATGAGTTGTTCACTGGGTGATCATGAATCTTGAAATTGTTTTCCACTAATTAAGTATAACAGTTAATTAAGTTACAGCTCATATAGGCTTTGTTCAGAATGAAGTACTAGCTTACGGTTTACTTTATACTGAGCAGTATGCCACCTACTATCTAAAAAAATAGTATGTGAAACAGTACACAGCAGCTACAAGCATCTTAAACAATAGTATGCTATAGGGTTGTCACATGACCTCATCATGTTGCATGTGTACTCAGAACCCCTCTACCAATGGGAAGCCTTCAAATTTAGCAAAACAAAGTGTAATGCGGTGGTACACTGGCGAGAAGACCAGTGCCTGTTTGCATCTTAAGTGTAATTTTCCTTAAGATCACCCTAAAATTTCCTTTAAACTTAAGGGTTTTGCAGAAAATAACACTTAAATGTTACTTCGGAACAAAAAATTCTGTTACTGCTCAGAACGAACCGAAATACAAAAGTTTTTGTTTTTAGAGCTTTAAAGCACAAGTAATTCACCCCCTTACCAGGCACAGTCTTTAAATTCAAAGGTGTCTTCCTCAAGAGGGCACTTACCAGCCATATAAGCAGAATCCTCCATTGGACCGTATGCAAAACTCAATTCAAATTCAAACAGAAATCTGCCCATGTAACCTCCAGAAAATAAAATGTATGATTAAAATATGAATGCAGTTATCACAAACTATGACTACTGGTGCAGAAAAGTAACAATTGCCAGGTGACAACGCTGTTAGGCGCCACTTCAGAAGACATCAGACAATTTACACATGAATGATGATACTGAGAAACTTTAGTAGTCATTAAAATAAAAACATAGTATAAAGTGAATGTATCTTGAGCCAAATTTGTTCTATCACTGACTAATAATATATATATATATATTAGGGCTGCATGATTTGGGGAAAATATCATATTGCGATTATTGAGGCTAATATTGCGATATGCGATTGCGATATAATAAACAAATGGTATTATGTGTCAACTTGCTTGTTATCAATGAAAATTCACAAATAGATTACTGATAATGCTGAAATGTGTATTTCTCAACTCAAACATACAAACTAGCAACAACAACAACTATAACTGAACAGTGTTTTTAAATTAAAATATTTTTACAAAATTAAATAATATCTTTGTGTTACTGCAAACGTGTTATTTTCTCAATATTACACCTAAATAAAATAGAACAATAAATAAGAACATACAAATTTTCATGAAAATAAGATTTTCCAAACAAACAGGGACATTTAATCAGGATGTAACCTGTACTTTCTATAAACTCTTTTGAAAAGGAAACTGGATATAAAAGTGTGGTTCACTCAAACCAATAAAACTGTTGTTATTGTGTGTGTGTGTATATATATACATACATACATATACACACACACACATACACACACACACACACACACACACACACACACACACTTGTAGTGTTTCCATGTTTTATGGGGACTTTCCATAGACATAATGGTTTTTATACTGTACAAACTTTATATTCTATCCCCTAAACCTAACCCTACCCCTAAACCTAACCCTCACAGAAAACTTTCTGCATTTTTACATTTTCAAAAAACATAATTTAGTTTGATTTATAAGCTGTTTTCCTCATGGGGACCGACAAAATGTCCCCACAAGGTCAAACATTTCGGGTTTTACTATCCTTATGGGGACATTTGGTCCCCTCAAAGTGATAAATACACGCTCACACACACACACACACACACACACACACACACACACTTGTAGTGTTTCCATGTTTTATGGGGACTTTCCATAGACATAATGGTTTTTATACTGTACACACTTTATATTCTATCCCCTAAACCTAACCCTACCCCTAAACCTAACCCTCACAGAAAACTTTCTGCATTTTTACATTTTCAAAAAACATAATTTAGTATGATTTATAAGCTGTTTTCCTCATGGGGACCGACAAAATGTCCCCACAAGGTCAAACATTTCGGGTTTTACTATCCTTATGGGGACATTTGGTCCCCTCAAAGTGATAAATACACGCTCACACACACACACACACACACACACACACACACACACACACACACACACACACACACACACACTTGTAGTGTTTCCATGTTTTATGGGGACTTTCCATAGACATAATGGTTTTTATACTGTACACACTTTATATTCTATCCCCTAAACCTAACCCTACCCCTAAACCTAACCCTCACAGAAAAATTTCTGCATTTTTACATTTTCAAAAACATAATTTAGTATGATTTATAAGCTGTTTTCCTCATGGGGACCAACAAAATGTCCCCACAAGGTCAAAAATTTCGGGTTTTACTATCCTTATGGGGACATTTGGTCCCCACAAAGTGATAAATACACGCTCACACACACACACACACACACACACACACACACACACACACACACACACACACACACACACACATTTTATTGTTGTTGTAATTTTAATGTTATTTTTCACATAAGATTGATTTATCATGATGATCTCATCAGTGATGCAACACGTTGCGAGCTGCAGATAGCGGGGGTGAGAGACAAGCGTCTCCGTGTTAGAGCGCGCATCAGCCAGCGGAACTTTAAATCTCTCCCGGTCTCGACTCCCGCTCAGATTGTGGCTTTGACTGGTTGAAGCAGCTCTGACCGCACAGAGAATGACAGTTTCGGAGTTTGTGCTTATTTACATGTTATATTAACTTTAATTATTGATGATATAAAGACATATCACCAAGCCATGATCTGCGTTTCTGTGTTATTTTTTCTGGCCACCAGTTCAGAGTCAGTCTGCTCGTCGTCCATCTTCACATGATTTCCACACTGCACACCAGAAACTCACATGACATGACCACACGTGCCACTCCCTAAACTGAGACTGACTGGTCATTTTTATTAGTGATGTAGAAAATGGGCAACCAGCTCTCTGAGAGAATGGGCTGTCACGTCCATACATCACATGCACATAATTATTTAATAAAATCGCAGCAGTTGCCGTCATATAATCGCACAGGCTGATATCGCGATTGTGATTGTGATATGATTAATCATGCAGCACTAATATATATATATATATAAAAGTGTTGTATAGGAGGTTAGATAAAATGTGTTGCCTGTATTGTATTGATTTGAAATTCTGGTTGTTGATGGCCGTCTCTATAGGAATAAAAGTTGTATCTTTTCGTACAAGCCAAGTAATACAAAATCTTACAATTTTGCCATCTCTTACTAATTATTAGCAACATGCCGGATAATTAATGTCGGAGTGGTGGTGGTGTAGTGGTCTAAGCACATAACTGGTAATCTGGTAATCAGAAGGATGCTGGTTCGAGCCCCACAGCCACTACCATTGTGTCCTTGAGCAAGGCACTTAACTCCAGGTTGCTCCAGGGGCTCCCTGTAATAAGGGCTCTGTAAGTTGCTTTGGATAAAAGCATCTGCCAAATGCAAAAAATTTAAAAAATGTAAAATGTCAAAATTAGAATCAATTGAAATGTATTGATAGTCGAGTCCCCTGTGTTCTACGCATTAGCAATGCTATTTGTGTTTGTCTGGTTGTATCGGTGTTCCAAATTAGTTACTTATGAGATTCCTTGATGGTTAAGATCAGTGTTGGGTAAGTTACTCTAAAAAGTAATTACTAACTTATAATTACATCTTCTACAGTGTAATTAGATTACTGTACTAATTCCTCTGTGTGAAAAAGTAATTGCAATACTTATTACTAATTATTTTCTATATCCCTTATCAACTTCATCCAGATGAATACAAGGATAGACATGAAACTGTTCTTTTAATTCTTTCAATAAATCATAAAATTGAATTATTCATGACCTGGCCAAAGAGTTTAACGGGGCTGCATTCAATTACAAAACATACATTAAAGAGCACCTATTATGGTTTTTCAAATATTACCTTTCATGTAGTGTGTTATATAGCTGTTTGTGAATGAAAAAAATTCAAAGAGCATGACAAACGGCGTTATTGGCTGTGTTGTGTTTGGAAGGATGCGTACTCCGAAGGTCGCATTTGTCGGCCGCATACGTCATTGAAGCTGTCTCGTTTCAGAAAAGCGAGTAGGACACTTTGAATGCAGCCTTCGAATACGACCTTCTTTCATGGGAATTCAGAGGATGCATAAGGTGTATCCTTCGTGGGCACTCACAACCCACAATTCTTTGCTTTAACGGAAAACAAAAAACAATAACGCCAATTTGCCCATAAATATGATGTTCAAACATAAGTAATGTTAATTCCCAAGTTGAAATACCTCAATAGATGGGTGCAGAGTATATAATATGTATAATTATATTAATATATAATATATATTAAATACTAAAAGTACACCTGTAAAATCTATCTTTACATCATTATAACTCTCCTAAAATGTACCTCATATATTTCCTTCCAAAGTGACTTTGTTCCCTTCTCACTCAAAGCGCTCGCACTTGTTAAAGGGTAGCATGCTGTCATAGCAACCATGTTACGTTACGTTTCCGTTTCCCCTACGAAGGCCGTCTCATTTAATCGAGGCTTGTTTAAAGGAGAGCACTCAGGATAGTGCAGACTTCCAAATGAAACACAGGCATTGACTCCCAAAATAAAGAACCAATTCTGAACACCTGAAATTAGTTGTTAGTAATTCCAGACTTGCTTCCTGTACTAACCTATGTAATTTGGTAACAAAAAACCTGCCTCTGGTCTTCATTGGCTGCTCGCAAACTGCTTTGACCCACCCTCAAACACTACAATAAGCGGTAGACCAATTGAACGAATCGTTTTTGACACTGGGGAAAAAAGGTATTGCTGCAATTTAAATGAAGACTAAATGAAAGTGTTTTTTTGACCTTGGATGCATGTAAATCTATTATATGAGACCTTTAAAACAACATTAGGCACGTTTAAAAAAACATAATAGGTGCACTTTAACATTAGACGTTAAATTTCAATTATAAATTAATTATTGTTTTATGTAGTATTGTTCTATAGTCTTTACAGTATTCAACACAATTACATTAGAAGTAACTGTAAATAAATGACTGAAATTAAGTGTAATCCTTTAACTTTTTCGATTAAAAAGCAATTACAGTAATTACTGTGAATAACACCCAACACTGGGTAGGATGCTACCTCAGAAGGCAGCTACCGATGTAGGCAGTAGCTCACTAGGTTTTGTAACAGAGGTAGTAATGTTGTTCATTGTTGCTTCACACATGAGCACCGTCAACAGAATATCAGCGAATATGTCGCTCTGCAGAATCATATCCAGCTGTATTAGTAATTCTCACCGCAGTGTAGAAACAAATTTAGCTGTTCTTATGTAAACATTCACCATGCATTGGAGCCTGTTACTCACTGCTGCTGCTGGAAAACCTGACAGGACTCGTTCTAGACAGTAATGAAGAAACCTAAGGAAGGGAGTAGCTGCTGCCTGCGAGCAAACAGGAGTCCCACCTATGTGGTAAACAGCAGTAAAGAGCAGGGCTAACAAACATGCATGGCGTTCTGCTGAAGGCACCTGAGCTGCAACCGTGCTGCCGGATTAGGAGAAATGGCCAGCGCAGTACGCTCCTGGTGGCTCTCATGTGCTGTATGGGTCAGTAGCTTTCATCAACTTCCTGTTATTGCTCCATAAGCTGACGTGGTTTCCTGTCAGTGTTTTTGAAAAGATTTTCGTTTTCATTCTACTTCCCAGATCTTCTGGTGTAATTGAGTTTGGGGCAGAGTTATCTCTGTTAATGTTTACAGATCTAAAGTCCAGGGAGATGTTGATTGTGTGTGCTTACTGTCAGGTTGACTTGACTTGACATTGGTTGTCTCAAAGAGATCAGATGTTAAAGGACATTAATCTGTTTGGTATGTAGGGTTCTGCCAAACTTTTTTAAACTTGCCACAAATCTTTGGCAAATTTACCATTCATTTTCACATGCAAATGAGCATGTGATTCACCGCAAATATTTTCCAGAAGTTTACAGCTCTTCACAACAATGGACAATTTACCACAAGTTTGCTGCTAAGCTAATTTTTGTGAAAATGATAAGTGGAGAATTTGTGGCAAGTTTGCATTAAATTTGCCATAAGATTGTGTGTTGCGGACATGAATACCTCAAATCATGTGGCTGGTTGATTAATATTTAAATGTTGGACTTTGATTTAACATTTTTAAGTGGCAAAAAAATTAAATGTGCAAACTGCAAATAATAATCCATAGACTTACATTGATGGAGAGATCCAAGCAGAGTATAAAAAGAACACCAGCCAAGTTGGAGAGAGTAAAATGTTTGGAATTGGTAGGATATGATTTGACAACTTTGATATTTTGATTATATTTTCATTTAGTTTGATGTGTAATTTAAATTTAGAAATATTTTTGCTTTCATTTTTTCATGTTATATATGTATCCAATACCCCACACCCGCTCAGAAGTCTCCCGGTTTTTGGTACCCAAATATTGACAGGTATGTTATCAGGTGACAGGTGGAGGAAATTAAATAATAATGGGCAAACAAGGTATGATGTAAAGCACGTGGGAAAACAGAAACAAAACATGCTCTCACAAAACACAAACGAATGACAGGAGCGTATATTGCCAGAAAATACAAGGCAACACGCTCTCATGCCAAAAGACAGACGAGACAAGAGAATGCACGGCAACACCAACAAAGCCATGCTATGCACTCTCACATTAGACAAAACCTGTGCGTGCGTCACAAGGCTACCGCCATGCGACACATGCAACAGGCGACAAACAAGACAAGACACCTGTGCAAGAGTTCGGCCACTAAGAAATCTGACATCTCACACCGAAGTGACCAAACCTCAGCACAACGTGGAGACAGATCACGTCCCAGACACGCAACGTGAAGCGTGCCCAAGTTCGCTAAAGACAGAAATTAACTATTGAAACATTTCAAACGCATGCCATTTTTTACCACTAGCGTAGCATGTTAGCCAACCTTGGTGGAACACTGATATCTCAAATTAGGGGTGGGCTATTTAACTAGGGCCAGTAAGCAACCACTCAGCAACACCCAAGCAACCAATCAGAACACCCATGCCTTGCTATTGCATAAGTATTTACTAAAAACCACTCATAACACCCTAGCATTGTGATGATGAGTTTTGCATGGCCAAGTACCTCTTGCATTTTTTTGTTTCCTCAGAAAATGTAAAAATGTGATTTTAGAATCTTGTTTCATCAGTCGTGAGAGATGGTGAGCGGATTAGTGCTTACAGGATCTGTGTTAGTGAACAGTGAGAGGCCACCTCTTTAAATAATGGTGTAAAACATTAAACAAATGATTAGATGATGATGATCAGGACTATGACTATGTCTGATTTAGTAGTATCACATCTGATGTTAAGCACAAGTTTGTTTCTTGCTTTTAAAGGAACATGACTGCTTGAGTGTGGAAGAAGTCTGTAAGGGCAATTTATATTTCCAGGATAGTCACAGGATATCTTATATAACAGGCCTGTTGTCATGGATACAGAAAAACAAAATACAGTGGTTGGGAGCAGTGTGTTATGAAACACTACACAGAGATTCAGTCTCTTTCTCTAATTAGCTCTCATATACGGTCCAGAATTCCAGATTAGAAACACAATGTTTAGCTAATAGTGGTATTTTTTGGAAAAGTTTAAACATTAAACAAATGCTTACTTGATTAAGTCACTGCACTTGTCTCTACTGTCAAGCGAAAACAGGGTTTCATTGTAATTGCAGCATCTAAAAACACAAGCTTTCCCTTATAAAATGTATGAATTTAACCAAAAATCTTGATGTTGAAAAGAAAGTTCATGCCCATGTCCATGTCAACTATCAAAGACACAGTAAAGAACACTGTTAACAGATTACTGTGTGCTTTTAGTCTGCAACAGTCAGAAACCAATTCTAACAAGTATGTCTCTGTTTTTCAGATGAAAGAGACAGAGTCCAGAAAAAGACTTTTACAAAATGGATAAATCAGCACCTGTTAAAGGTAAGTTTAATTGGAGATTTATATCAATGCACATGACAAGAGTGAGGTGCATGTTGTTGGTCAAAATATTTGAAGTTCCCAATATGTTGTGAATTTCCTTCAGGGACCCAAATTTTCATTGTTGTCCTCTTTAAAGAACAGTTTGTGTGTGTGTCTGTGTGTGAGCATGTATTTATCACTTTGTGGAGACCAAATATCCCCATAAGGATAGTAAAACCCGACATTTTTGACATTGTGGGCCCATGAGGAAAACCGTTTATAAATCATACTAAATAATGTTTTATTGAATATCTAAAAAAGCAGAAAGTTTTCTGTGAGGGTTCGGTTTAGGGATAGGGTTAGGGGATAGAATAATAAGTTTAACATTATAAAACATCTCGGGTTACATGTGTAACCCTTGTTCCCTGAAAAAAACGGAACGAGATGCTGCGCTGCTAAGCGCTACGGGGAACAACTCTAGCTGTGAACCGAGCTGAAATAGTGTGTGTAACACGTCAATGAACATTGACCGGAATTTATAGCCTCGGCTGATGTAATCATTAGATGCACCTGGGCCAGGCTATAAATGGATACGTCACCAGGTGTCGTCAGATACTTCTTTTTGAAGAGCAGTCCTAGGACGTCCCAGTGCGGCAAAGCAGCACAGCATCTCGTTCCGCTTTTATCAGGGAACAAGGGTTACACATGTAACCCGAGACGTTCCCTTTACAAAAAGCTTCACTAGGATGTTGCGCTGCTAAGTGCTACGGGGAACGCAATACCCACGCCGCCGCACTTGGGGCTGTCCGGACCCCTATGGTTGTGCAGTGTACTCACAAAAACGCGAGAGGTCTCAGACATGAGCTTGAGATGTCGACTCAAGGGCATAAGAGCCTGGAGTAGCATAAACATCTAAACCATTCAATTTTGATGAATGTGTGCGGAGAGGACCAGCCTGCCGCATCACAAACTTGTTTAGGCATGGGCTGAGATGTCGACTCAAGGACATAAGAGCCTGGAGTAGCAAAGCATCTAACCCATAAAGTTTGATGAATGTGTGCAAAGAGAACCCTATCGCAACACAAACTTGTCATAAAAACTGATGAATGTGAGCTGAGAGGACCAGCCTGCCGCATCACAAACTTGTTTAGGCATGGGCTGAGATGTCGACTCAAGGACATAAGAGCCTGGAGTAGCAAAGCATCTAACCCATAAAGTTTGATGAATGTGTGCAAAGAGAACCCTATCGCAACACAAACTTGTCATAAAAACTGATGAATGTGAGCTGAGAGGACAACCTGCCGCATCACAAACTTGTTTAGGCATGGGCTGAGATGTCGACTCAAGGACATAAGAGTCCGGAGTAGCAAAGCATCTAACCCATAAAGTTCGATGAATGTGTGCGAAGAGAACCCTATTGCAATACAAACTTGTCATAAAAACTGATGAATGTGAGCGGAGAGGACCAGCCTGCCGCATCACAAACTTGTCCAGACAGGAGCTTGAGATGTCGACTCAAGGGCATAAGAGCCCGGAGTGGCAAAACATCCAAACTATAAAAATCCAATGAATGTGTGCGGAGAGGACAACCTGCCGCATCACAAACGTGCTGCAGAGGGAGACCTCTAGCCAAGGTTTTAGAGGAGGAGAGCCCTCTGGTAGAGTGCGCCCTAAAACCTACTGGCGAAGCTTGACCGCGCGCCTCGTAGGCCCGGGCAATAATGAGGATGCCTCTTTGAGGGCACCCCGGCCACCAAGCCGTGGCAAACCGCAGTGGCCACATAGAACCTGGCAGTGGCGAGGCAAGTGCCCGCTGACAGTTCTTTCTACAGACAATCCAGAACTGAAGCAAACTGGCAGTAAATAACTCAGATCAGTTCCAAGTGGAGGGAGCCCTAGCACTTGAAATGGTCTCGATAATCTCAAGAGAAAAGAGAACAACGTTCACTGCACACTGCCTAACTGATTCTAACTCCTAACAGAGGAAAGAAAGTTTTGACAGGGTGTGTGTAACACACAGAAACAGAATCGCTCTGAAAAAAGAGTTTTGACGACACCTGGTGACGTATCCATTTATAGCCTGGCCGCAGGTGCATCTAATGATTACATCAGCTGAGGCTATAAATTCCGGTCAATGTTCATTGACGTGTTACACACACTATTTTAGCTCGGTTCACAGCTAGAGTTGTTCCCCGTAGCGCTCAGCATCGTAGTGAAGCTTTTTGTAAAGGGAAACCATTATGTCTATGGAAAGTCCCCATAAAACATGGAAACCCAATGTGTATGTGTGTGTGTGTGTGTGTGTGTGTGTGTGTGTGTGTGTGTGTGTGTGTGTGTGTGAGCGTGTATTTATCACTTTGTGGGGACCAAATGTCCCCATAAGGATAGTAAAACCCGAAATTTTTGACCTTGTGGGGACATTTTGTCGGTCCCCATGAGGAAAACAGCTTATAAATCATACTAAATTATGTTTTTTGAAAATGTAAAAATGCAGAATGTTTTCTGTGAGGGTTAGGTTTAGGGGTAGGGTTAGGTTTAGGGGATAGAATATAAAGTTTGTACAGTATAAAAACCATTATGTCTATGGAAAGTCCCCATAAAACATGGAAACACAACTGTGTGTGTGTGTGTGTGTGAATTCTCTGAGAACATACATGCCACAGTTCTGAGATGTCCTGCTGTGTTTAAAGTGTATATTGTGGGCTTGTCAGAGATACCAAAAGTTTAAAGGCCATGTTTAAAAATAAACCTAGTAGAATGAACAAAACCTATTATTGATTTCTGAATGACAAACTTATTTTTTGTCTTTAATGTCTAATTATATCAATCTACAAACAATGAAGAGATAAAAAGAAGGTGTTAACATGAAGAACTGCGCTATATTTCTGTTTGCAAGGTCCACCAATGCTTCATTAATTTTTCAGGGGTGTCAACATGTTATTTCAGGGCACATTTGGTTTTCATAAAAATCTTAGAACACAGCTAGTTTATTAACAATAAAGCACATACCAGAACATTCCATGATAATCAGAGAATAAACTTGTTTCTTACATTTTGCTTCAAACTGGATTGCAGGTGGTTATTGAACAAGATGCAGGTTTTTCCACTAAAAATACCAAAGGCACCACAAGTGTTTAGTGAATTTACCCCTCAAAGTTTGTGTTTTTTCGCACTTCAAATCAAACATATAAAATAAATAAAATCTCAATCAAAACTGTGCATGGAAGCTATAAGAACACTTCTGCGAATACAAGCATTTTAGTGGCAAGATGTTAAGAGACGAACATGTGCATGTCCGCAGTAGGGTGGGCGGGGCCTCCTTCCTCACATGTTGACATGAAACATCGACAAAATGTATTCTTTAATCTCTGAACTCATTTTATTTTGGATAACAGGTATACTAGTATGTGCCAAGAGTAATGTTTTACTTTTAAGTATTTTCCCAAATTAGTTCTCCTAGGCAACAAATCTGCCAGTCCAAGACAAGTAACAGCATGTCTGGATTTTTAATCAACATTAACTCATCTGGATTTTACATGTTTAAAAAAAGTGCATTCACATATCTTTTTGTATGTTTTACCCCTAAAGGAATGAATAATAGGACAACTTTTGAAAAATATATATAAAATCATGTACACACACACACACACACACACACACACACACACACACACACACACACACACACACACGAGACGAAGAATCCAGTCATATCAGTTGCCTAATAAAAGGTGTTTAATTTGACATGGAGCAGGTCAAGGAGGCAAGTGGCAAGTGGCATGATGTTAAGAGACGAACACGTGCATGTCCGCAGTAGGGTAGGCGGGGCCCACCCTACTGCGTGTTTAAGTTAAACACAAAGGCTTCACTTAACTTAACTTAATGGCACCTATTGTCCAGACATTGTTTAGTAGACTTCGGTCCTGCTGTACTGCTGTACTGCTGTGTGCTGATGTGGCAATCTCGAAAGCAGATGTCATAATCAGATTTGATAAAAACTTTTCTCAATATACTGACAGTTGATTGCTCTTACTGAGTGAGCATTAGCACAAGGGTTAAAATGCCTTTGATTAATAGGTTCCCCGTCTGTTGCTCTCTCGACGTTGTGTCAGAGAAGCGACACTAGGGGTCTCTCTTGAGCGCCGAATATGCCTCTGATCTATGAAAAAAGGCCAATGAGAAGTTTGCAGATAGTATTTGCATACCCCGCCCCCGGACATACGGGTATAAAGGCGAGGAAATACTATGAGTTCATTCAGAAATTTTCTTCGGATCCGATGGTTGTGCATGCTGTTTGCTACGAGTCACACCTGTTCCTGTATTCCTCTGACGCTCTGCATGCTGTTGGATTGACGGTGCATTATAGCAGCTATTTCTCCTTCTTTGCACGGCAGTGCAATTTGCCCCTGGGTGCTTCGGCAGCGCAGAAAACAAACTCTAAAGAGTTATTTAAAAGACTGATTTCTCTAAAAGAGCAATACACAGTGGTGTTGAACGTCCTTTTCAGGACGCGTCTTTTTAAAGATTCCTTTCCGCCTCTGTGTAGTTCCTGGATGTGGTAGAGTGCTTTCTGCTTCAGACAGACACAGGCATTGTCTCGTGTGTGTGGGCAGCGATCACACCGAGGCTGTGTTTGTGGATGGTTCATGCTCTCACTGCGAGGGCATGACCATGGCAACGTTGCGGCCGCTGATCGCTTTCAATAGAAAGCAAGCCACTCCAGCCGCCTCCAGCCGGCCCCGCATTGCTCCTTCCCACGGGATTGAGGAGGATGCGGCTGGCGCTGGAGGCGATCTGGGGATGGCAGCGGGTGCAGCTCCGCCGGGTATGCCCCCTCGGACCACCCGCCCCTGGCATGCTCGTTAACTCCCGTCCATGCTCGAGGCAACAGCGGCTCGCCTTACAGCCAGCCTGCCTATCCTCTGGAGCTCGAGGTGGATGAGCTCGCCGCTGCATTGTAGAGCGCGGTATCTGATGCGGATGACTCCCCTGGGCTGCAGCCTTCGGGCCAGCACTCCCAGGCTGAGGCTGACGCTCAGATGACCGTGGGTTCACCCTCCGTCTTCCCCACAGCCATTGCGGTTGGATGACTGGTTCCTGGCGTCTGGGCGCTGCTCACAGCCACACCCCCCCGGTCACATTTTTCCCGGAGGTGAATGATGAGCTGCTGTCATCGTGGAGAGCACCCATCTCCACTCGTCACTTAGCCACTCTCTCCGCTCTTGCTACCCTCGACGGCAGAGCAGCCCACGGGTACATGGTGATTCCCCCGGTGGATAGGACTGTTGCGCTCCACCTGTGTTCCGGAAACCCTACCACCTGGTGGGGTCACCCTGTGCTCCCTTCCAAGGCCTGAAGGACAACATCCTCGCTGACCGCGAAGGCCTCCAGTGCCGCCGGACATGCCGCTTCCGCACTGCACGCCGTGGCCCTCCTGCAAGTCCACCAGGCCAAGGTGCTCAAAGAGCTGCACGTGGGTAGCCCTGTTCCCGATGTGCTGCAGGAACTGCGCTCAGCGACTGACCTCGCCCTTAGAGCCACGAAGGTCGCAGCGCAGTCACTCGGGCAGGCGATGGCCACGCTCGTGGTCCAGGAAAGTCATCTGTGGCTGAACTTGGTCGAGATGAGTGAGACCGACAAGACTCACTTTCTCGACGCCCCAGTCTCCCAGTTCGGCCTCTTCGGCAACACTGTTGAGGACTTCGCCCAGCAGTTCTCCGCGATGAAGAAACAGACGGAGGCTATCTCTCACATCCTGCCCCGCCGCAAGTCTGCTGCCATGCCCCATGCCCCGTCTGCTCACCAAGGGTGTCCCCCTGCAAAGAAGCACCAGGCTGCTCTGCCTCAACCTGGGCCCAGCTCTCAGCCCACGCGTCGAGCGCCCCGCAGGAAGCAGACGCCCCCATCTCATGGACCCCCTCGAGGACCCGGAAGGCTCCCAGGCGCTCCTGAGACGTTCGACCCAGAGCCCGAGATGTTAGCTCCAGAGATGGTAAGACCACTCCATCCCCCGGTGGAGGGCTGGGAGGAGAATCTTTTGTTGAATTAATTTCATTTGCCGCCCCCCTCCAATGAGTTCAGAGGACGCCCTGCCGGGTACATCAAAAATACTCGTCCCTTTGGTGCCCCTAGCACGGAGATTGGATGCGTGGCTTTCACTTCCCAACCCGTCACGCTGGCTGGCCCGGACCATCCGACCCAGTTATGCAATTCCGTTTGCCAGGCCCCCGCCCCCCTTCGTGGGCATCTGCTTCACTGCAGTATATGCATACTCAATTACCTCGACGACTGGCTCATACTAGCCCACTCCCGAGAGTTACTATGCGCTCACAGAGACCAGGTGCTCAGGCACCTCAGCCGCATGGGGCTTCAGGTCAACCGAGAAAAGAGCAAGCTCTTTCCTATGTATGGAGTTAGACTCAGTCTCAATGTCAGCACGCCTTACCAACAAGCGTGCGCAATCGGTGCTGAAATGCCTCGCCAAGTTCAGGCCAGGCACAAAGGTCCCTTTAAAACTCTTCCAGAGGCTCCTGGGGCATATAGCATCCTCCGCGGCAGTCGCGCCGCTGGGGTTGATGCATATGAGACCGCTTCAGCACTGGCTTCAGACTCGAGTCCCGAGACGAGCATGGCGCCGTGGCATGCGCCGTGTGATGATCACCCCCGCCTGCCGCCAGACATTCAAACCCTGGACAGACCTCTGCTTTCTACGGGCAGGAGTACCCTTGCAGCAGATGTCCCGATGCGTCATGGTCACGGCTACCGCCTCCAGACTGGTTTGGGGGTGCCATGTGCAACGGGCACGCAGCTGCGGACCGTTGGAGAGGGGCCCTACTGCGCTGGCATATCAATTGCCTGGAGTTGCTGACTGTTTTCTTTGCCCTGCGGAAGTTCCTCCCATTAATTCGGGACAAACATGTCCTAGTCAGGTCAGACAACACCACCGTGGTAAACAAATAAATCGCCAAGGCGGCGTACGCTCCTGCCACATGCCACGACTCACCTACCGTCGTAGACACGATCAACCAAGCCAGAGCCCCTTCTACCAGGCATCTCAACGCCCCGAAGTGGTGCTTGATCGCAAATTGGTGTTACAGTCGGCTGACTACATTATCCTGCTTATTACTTATTACTGTTCATTATGCATCTTATTACAAGACTACTTGCCAAATAAATGCTCATGAAACATTGATTTGAGTTCAAATTATTTTATTAGCTAACTTGTAGAGATTGCACAGTGATCCGAGAAGCAGGAGAGACAGCACGCAGAACCCGGATCAGTGGTCTGATACGTGGACATGCGGTTGTTACTGAGAAATAACAGACCGCTAGATGGCGCCATTTAACAATCAGAATCGAGTATTACAGAGAGCCGTGTAATAAGCAAAAATCTTGTTTTCAGCCTTTTGTTAAAATGGCTTGGGTCTTGGGAATTCCCTGAGCTATTCATATCTCCCTTCTGGTCATTCATTTTTATCCCTGTTTCTAGTCAGACTGAATGCATTAGTAGATGGTGCTATTAAGTTAAGCCCTATTAGGATGTGATTCGTTTTTATGTTTACTTGCGATTTGCACAGGATAAGGGATATCTGTGGATATCCCAGAGATGGGTGCATAAACTCACTGCATTCACACACTGATGTCACACTCAAATAACCCATCAGAATATTTAAAGCTGTGCTGATTGTCAAGAAAAATTAAACATATGCATACAGGATGATGTAGCCCATATGAGATTACTTGAAGAAGTTCATTGGAAAACCTGGAATACCTACCAAAATACAACACAAATAATGACATGTAGCAAGTCTGTTATCCTATATTACACTTTTGAATTAAAAATATGGACAATCTGTTCACATTATGTAATTATTTATGCCCCTCCCAAAAATATGTTCCGGAACGAGAGACTGCAGTGTCCAAAAACACTTAAAAACACAACTTCTCCCCTTCATTCTTTTCACATAATAATAGTACATGCTTGTATACCCTTATCAAAAGTATTTTCTCTTTCACATGGGTAAATATACACATAACTGCATTTAAAGCTTGAGGAAAAACATACATGACCAACATCTTCAGACTCACTGAGAACTTGAGAAACAATGATATTTAAAGTCAAGGGCTCACAGCAGTTTAGATTCACCAAATTTTAACCTTAACCTGGGCATTTATAGAAGGTACAAAACTCTGAAATCTTTAAAACGTCACAGCCTGACTGGAAGGCTCAAGTCCAGAAATATATCTTAACAGATGGCTGATGATCAAATTTGTTATTTGTTAGCTAATGTTAGCCCTGCAGCTAAATATTTTACAGCTTATACTAATACCCCCAAATGACAAATTTACAGTAAATAAGACAATAAAATAATTGTCAATACAGTACATTATTTTGATTGAAATGATTTTAGTCTACAGTATAATAATTTGAGACTGCTTTTGATATGAATTACACCGTAATCTGAATTACTACATACAAATTTCAATGATGACATTTACATTGATGGTTTTTAACAAATCATACACTGATTGTATGTAATTATGTATTGAAAACATTCATTATATTGTCAAGTCCTAATGAAAGAATGTTAATGTAAGCTCTTTTAGAAAGATTTTACAGAAAGTTATCTTCCAGAAATTACCTCAGCCTGTCACTTAATCCTTAAAAATCTTCCTGCATAATTGGTGCTCACCTTTTTGCTACTATTTCTTTGGCCTGACATTGAGTAGAAGCAGCACACAGTAAAGAGTAACAGACTGACCTAGAACTGCAGTTAGAAGATCTATTTTAGTCATGCAGCTGTGGTCGTTGGGGATTATGAACAAGAGGACCTGGGTGAAAGCAGGTCAGTAAGGCAGAGAGGTGACTTTAACAGCGTGGTAATCAGGGCAAATGGGGGATAACGTAGGCGGTGTGAAGCAGAGGGAGAATGTTTATACCCCTGGAGCTGTAGAAGTGTAAGATTCAGATAAGAGTTCATCACAGGGGGGCATTAGTGATTATTGAAGGGAACAACTGGAAGGCCATCAACACAGCGTGAGAGGTCATTCATTGTATAATGATGACTACAGATGTGAACTGTTATAAAAAAAAGATTATTTTCAAATTTTTGACAAAGAAATAGTTGAAAATAAAAAATAAAAACTTGAAAAAATTGAAATTTTTGCTAAATTATATGAATTTGCTTCTGTATATACCTCTGCAGTTCAAGCAAGTTTAATGTTCTCCTCAGTAGATGAGGTTTTAAAGGTTAATGGTCTATCAAGTTTTAAATCAACAAAACTAACCTCCCTACCCTAAACCTTAAAACTAAACCTAACCCATAGTGTCATAAAAATTTGATTTGAGATGAAAAACGCAAATGCTGAAGTAACCAATGGTGCTATTTTTGTTAAAAAAGCCCGACTTTTGCAACACATGGACATCGGAGCAACCGGTGTTCGTGTCTACCATCGCCAGACACTACTGAAATATAAGACTCATGCAAAAACCAAGCTGCATGATGACCTGCAGGAGGCGCTACGCGTACTCGGCTTGCTGCGGAGACCAGGCCTCCAGCCCTCGGCGTCGCCTGATGCCGGTGGCCGGGGGAGAGGACGTCGTAAGCGGTGTCGCGAGCGAAGCGCGGAAAGAGGGCGGGGTCCATGCTAGGCTAAAAACAAACCCTAGCCGGCCGGCTCTCCCGTCTATCCTGCTTTCAAATGTTTGCTCCCTGGACAATAAACTGGACTATATCCGACTCCAGCAGGCTACGCAGCGTGAGTTTAGAGACTGCTGCGTCTTTGTTTTCACGGAGACGTGGCTCAGCGACAGAGTTCCGGATGCCGCCATTCAGCTAGACGGGCTCGCCTCGCTTCGTGCTGACAGAAATACAGCTCTCTCGCGGTAAGACTCGCGGTGGTGGCTTGTGTGTTTACATCAACACGGAATGGTGCAAGAACTCTATGCTAGTCTCTAGTTACTGTTCATCTCTGTTGGAGCTTGTGACTGTTAGATGCAGACCTTTTTATCTACCACGGGAATTCACCACTGTTTGCATAACCGGAGTTTACATTCCCCCCGCCCCCACCTTGGCTACTCAGACCACATCTCTGTTATGTTAATTCCAGCATACAGACCGCTCGTCAGACGCACTTCAGGACTGTTTTGAGTGTACTCACTGGCACATGTTCAGGGAGGCTGCAACATATGGCGATTCTACCAACTTGGAGGAATACACAGCATCAGTGACATGCTACATCAGCAAGTGCATTGATGAAGTCACTTTCTCCAAGACCATCACCACACGCTCCAACCAGAAGCCGTGGATGACTGCGGAGGTGCGCACGCTGCTGAGGTCCCGAGACTCCGCCTTCAGAGCAGGCGATAAGGCAGCCCTAAGAACAGCTAGGGCCAAACTGTCACGGGCAATCAGAGAGGCAAAGCGCGCACACGCCCAGAATCCACAGTCACTTCCAGGACAGCGGTGACACGCGGCGCATGTGGCAGGGCATCCAGGCCATCACCAACTACAGGACAACATCAGTTGCCTGTGACAAAGATGCCTTCCTTCCAGATGCGCTGAACGACTTCTACGCTCGGTTTGAAGTGCAGAACGACGTGATGGCGAGGAAGTCCACCCCTCCTCCCAACGACCAGGTGCTCTGTCTTACCACGGCAGATGTGAGGAAAACTCTACGTAGAGTCAACCCACGGAAGGCTGCTGGACCAGACAACATTCCTGGCAGAGTGCTCAGAGGATGTGCAGACCAGCTAGCAGATGTTCTTACCGTCGTTCCAACTTGCTTCAAGGCCACCACCATCATCCCCATGCCAAAGAAGTCTTCAGTGTCCTGCCTCAATGACTACCGTCCCGTCGCACTTACAACCATCATCATGAAGTGCTTCGAGAGGCTCGTCATGAGGCAGATTAAGACCCAGCTGCCCCCCTCACTAGACCCACTGCAGTTTGCGTATCGTTCAAACCGTTCAACGGACGATGCCATCGCCACAACCCTCCATCTGGCCCTCACCCACCTAGACAATAAGGACTCATACGTTCGAATGCTGTTCATAGATTTCAGCTCAGCATTCAACACAATCATTCCCCAGCACCTGATTGGAAAGCTGAACCTGCTGGGCCTGGACACCTCCCTCTGCAACTGGATCCTGGACTTCCTGACTGGGAGACCTCAGTCAGTCTGGATCGGGAACAGCATCTCCACCACCACCACACTGAGCACTGGGGCCCCCCAGGGCTGTTTGCTCAGTCCACTGCTGTTCACTCTGCTGACTCACGACTGTGCAGCAATGCACAGCTTGAATCACATCATCAAGTTCGCCGATGACACGACCGTGGTGGGTCTCATCAGCAAGAACGACGAGTCAGCATACAGAGAGGAGGTGCAGCGGCTGACGAACTGGTGTAGAGCCAACAACCTGTCTCTGAATGTCGACAAAACAAAAGAGATGGTTGTTGACTTTAGGAGAGCACAAGGTGAACACACTCCGCTGAACATCGACGGCTCCTCTGTGGAGATCGTCAAAGCACCAAATTCCTTGGTGTTCACTTGGCGGAGAACCTCACCTGGTCCCTCAACACCAGCTCTATCACCAAGAAAGCCCAGCAGCATCTCTACTTTCTTCGAAGGCTGAGGAAAGCACATCTCCCAACCCCCATCCTCACTACATTCTATAGAGGGACTATTGAGAGCATCCTGAGCAGCTGCATCACTGCCTGGTTTGGGACTTGCACCGTTTCAGACCGCAAAGCCCTGCAGAGGATAGTGAGGACAGCTGAGAAGATCATTGGGGTCTCTCTTCCCTCCATCAAAGACATTTACAAAAAACACTGTATCCGCAAAGCAAGCAGCATTGTGGACGACCCCACACACCCCTCACACAAACTCTTTACCCTCCTCCCGTCTGGCAAGAGGTACCGAAGCATTCGGGCCCTCACGGCCAGACTGTGTAACAGCTTCATTCCCCAAGCCATCAGACTCCTTAATACTCAGAGACTGGTTTGACACACACGTGTCCTGAGTTGCACTTTAATTACTGTCACTTTATAACTGTCTGCTACCTCAATAACTGCTATGTGCATAGAACACTATCTCATAGTATGTTATGTTTACATTTTTAGAAACTGTCATCTTTTTGCACTACTGAGTACTGGTCGGCGCTGCACTGTCTATTGTCCTGTTCATTGTCAGAAATTTGTTGTACTGTCCCGTACTTTTTGCACATGTTTGCACGTGCACTTTCTATAGGTATATATAGGTTTTATATATAGGTATTTTATTTCGTTGTGTTGTCTCATGTGGTCCTGTGTTGGTCCTTTGTTGTTTTTATGTAGCACCATGGTCCTGGAGGAACATTGTCTCGTTTTGCTGTGTACTGTACTAACTGTATATGGTTGAAACGACAATAAAAACCACTTGACTAGACTTGACTTAACCAAGCCATTTTGTGGTGCTTCTGTGACACTTTCGGTTCACAAATAATCACACTTGATCAATATGATAGATAACACTTACATTCTCTATCATTTTAACAGTGCCTACATCCAAATCTGGAACCACATTTTCTCTGCATATAAAAGGAGCATGTAACTATTATAGAAATATGCCTGACATTCAATAAGGATGAAGTTAATGCACAAAGGAACATCAGTCAATCATACATCATATGGCCCACTTACACTACTAACTTCTTATGACTGTGTAGTCTTTGTTTATATCACTGGTGTTTGAAGGAATGGACTAAATAATAGTGTGTGGATGGTGCAATAACTGGAGGAGCACCTCAGAATTAAATTGCACTTGACCCAGCCCATTAGCGCTTTGCATGAGCAATTTCACACAGCCCTAGCGCATGCTTCCACGAAAATACCAAAACTTCATGGCCATGCCCACTGACTCTGCGCTTATGACTTAAAGCATAGCACTGCGCTTGGTGTTAGTGCTGTTAAAATAGGGCCCAGAGTGTTACTTTCACCAGAAAGCCTCCGCAATATGAACGATGAGCCACATACAAGCATATATATATATTTTTTAAATGTAAGTAATGTGTTTTCAGACCAGCTAGTGTATTTACTGCCTTCAGTAGCCTGTAACTAAATGAGATCATTTCTGATATAAACGGAACAGATAAAACACATCAGAAATTTTGTTCTGTTTTTGCAATAGTTTTGTTTACACAGACCTGGTACAGAGGCGGCACAATCTTGTAACGAACAATAGTGAGACAAACATATCCAAGAGCAGAGGAAAAGTTCAAAGGATTTATTAACAGTAATGATGAGCAGTCACTGGGTTAAGGAATGTAGAAAATCCCGACACCGGCTGCAGCAGCAGGTAGATAGACAGGCAAGGTGAAATCCTTGAAGAGTGTGTTCGTAGGATGAGTGTGTGCGTTGTGGAAGTCAGGATCAGATCCTCTGTTGAAGCTTAGTGAGATGCAGAACAACGGCCAGCAGAGATGGGTGAACTTAACTCCCGACACGTGGACAGAGATGTGGTATCCTCCGTGGAAGACCAGCTGACATGCAGTAATACAGGAAGGCAACCACACACCTGACACGCAGGCAACATATAGATACACGAGACAAGACCAACTAGTCAGAGAGAGTGCGGTTAGTACTCAACATCAAAAAACAATCTAGCAAAGATACTGACAACACAAAGGGCTTAAGAAGGGAGTGAATTAGGGGAGAACAGTTGTTGCTCGCATGGTAATCAGTGGCATGATCATCGTTCCCCCGGAACAATCAGTGTTCCCATGGAAATGCTGATCATGCATGGCGGCTGCGCCTAGGAGACGTGAGGAAGAGAAAATGACAAAACATACAAAACAAACCGACAAACTCGCTGGAGCTGTGACACAATCTAATAATGGGTTCTAACTATATATTTATTACATTTACATTACATTTATGCATTTGGCAGACGCTTTTATCCAAAGCGACTTACAGTGCACTTATTACAGGGACAATCCCCCCGGAGCAACCTGGAGTTAAGTGCCTTGCTCAAGGACACAATGGTGGAGATTGAACCGGCAACCTTCTGATTAACAGTTATGTGCTTAAGCCCACTACGCCACCACCACTCCACATTATTTAATTACATTTTTTTTTTTTTATTAACAAATAAAAAAAATAAATTGTTCATATATTTAATTCAGTCATTCATTCAATTTAGTTTTATTCATTTTTAGAGGTAAAAACTGGGTTAGAACCAGTTTTCAGTTCCCAACCCTAATGATGACTCAGAATACACTCTTTGTGAAAAAGGCCACCAACCGTCATTATTGAATATTTGAAAGTCGCAATGATGAATGGTTTGCTGGACAATATGATGCAAGACAAATCATTTGACAGTTTGATTGCAGAGACAGTAATTGTGATGTATCTTCTTATAAGGTAGCAAACCCTAAACATATCGCAGCTTTTTTCAATATTAACAAAGATCTGATAACAACAGGTTTGACCTTTAATGAAGACTGGCAATGAGTGTGAACAGTTTAAAAGACAACAGTATCTCGTATTCACTCTCATAAAATGGGTGGGGTCTGGTCCTTTGTCTTATGAAGGAAAAACGGCAGTGGGGGAGTGTCTTATCTCTTTGAATCTTTGGTGTTTTAATCATTAGTCACTGGATAATGATTCCATTTGAAAGGATCCCCGCAAGTCTTAAAATACAATGACAGAACTGTCATAAATTCCCCTGTTGCATTGTAACGTGAGGCCGATAAAGTGATACAAGTGGGTTTGTGTACATTGAACAATAAAAAACAAAAAGACTTGAAATAATGTAGATGTCATATACATTTTTTTGGTCATTTGTGTGAATTATGTGCAAATTTGGTTCAAGTGTGTACATTTTACTCATAGAACACCATACCAGAAGCACACTTTTGCTTCTACTCTATTTAATCTAAAATATTGTCATGAAGTTTTCATATATGGTAGGCTATTATACATTTTATAACTCTACACTTTGTGTGATGAAGCCTAAGGAGCTCATTGGAGGACAGGGAGTTAAATAATTTTCTTACAATTATTTTGCATTCCCTGAAAGGCAAAGTTCACTCAAAAATGATAATTCTCTCATCACTTGACTATGACTTTCTTTCCTCTGTGAAACACAACTGAAGATTTTTTGAACAATATATAAGGTGTTTTTGTCCATATGCTTTAAAAACTGCTGTGGATGCCAGAGATTTACAGTTTAAAATACAGTAAACAAGTTTCAGGCTTTACGGGATGCCTGTATATGTTACGGTGCATTACCGGTTATATTATTAAAGGATAAACATGATACATTAACTTTCTGAAACTGTAAAAATCTGCTTTGAACTCTATAATGTTGTTAATCACAGAAGAGCACATGATAACGTGAAGTTCATCAATACTGGCTCTTCCAGGAACAATGACCAATTAACATAGAGACGGTGCTCAGTGTCACTCACACAAACAAAACAAAAAACATCTAATAGCATTTTACTGTAAAATGACATGTATTTTCTTTTTAAATATATTATAACTTTTTACTGTATATTTCAATTTATGTACCTGTTAATCAATTAATTTGTTTTGACTGTAGCATTTTTACAGTCTTTTACCGTTAAAATTACGGTCATTTTTGACAGTGTACAATGTACCTCAGTGAAATCCTACATTTTCAAGCTCTGGAAAGGACATAAAGGCAGAGTAAAAGTAATCCATACGACTCCAGTGGTTTAATCTGTGCCTTCTGAAGAAATAAAATCTCTTTGGGTGTGAAACAAAGCAAAAATTCTGTCCTCATTCATCAAAAAGCTTCTCTTGTCACTCTACTACTCGTTCACACGTCCTTGTGCTTGAGGTGCGCTTGCATGTTCACACGAGAACTGATGCATGCTTGATAAAACTGGAAGTTCTCCTGCAAGTGTGCATGCATCAAGTATGAGGACTAGGGCTGTCAACACGGCTGAGAAAACAAATTACCAAAATTTAAAATATATTAAAATTTAAAAAGCATTATTTCAGGTAGAGGGAAAAATCTGCAAGTCATCTGATATTTAAGTCGATGTTGTCTCCTTCATCCGCAAGAAGTCACAATAAATCAACATAAACCAATCAACACCATGTTGTAGCGATTGTTTATTGCAAAGAACATATATTGCTGTTAACAAATGTGCATAAAATAATACATTCAAAAGATTTAGCCAGTTTATATATTAAGTAACGAGAAAAGAAACGCTTCAATGTTAACTTAGTGTTGCACAGTATCCTGCAAACGTATGCACTCGGCTGTTTTTATATATATATATATATATATATATATATATATATATATATATATATATATTACAAGTGGTTGGGAATCACTGATCTAAGGGGCTCCATTGAAGCCACTAGAGAAACGTGAAGTTTCATAAGTTAGTTAATATTCCAGTTTTTGGAAATATTTCTAAGGAAAAATTTTGCAAAGGTTGCATTTGCCTTTTTTTTACCCATTTAACTTTTACCTAATGTATGTATGGATGAATGATTAATTATATTTGTCACATGATGTTCTCTTCTCGCTCTGTTTTAGGTACGAAAGCATGTGAATGACTTGTATGAGGATTTGCGAGATGGACATAACCTGATTTCTCTTCTGGAGGTGTTGTCTGGTGAGACACTGGTAAGCTTTGTTCTGTCTGTCTTCAGTTCTGTGATCTGAAACATTCTTGAGAAGTGTGTAATGCTGAGTTAACACTACACGATTTTATGCTTGATTTTCGCTCGCCGACAGTTTTGTGGAGATCGCAATGTATGAATTATCAAAAACACGATTTGAGAGAAGCGCCGATGCATTGCCGATGGCAGCGAGATATCTAGAATGTTAAATATCTGGACCTGTCTGCGATTCCAAATTGCGCAATGTGAAATATGTTTTGACTGAATACAACTGCAGCGTTGACCTACAGCCAATGAGAGAGCAATAAACAGGGCATGGGAAGTTTCAGTGGGAGGAGTCCTGATGTACCTGCAACAGAACATCAACTAGCATGGCTGCGGTGTCATTAGACCAAAGAAATGGAGGAAAAATTAGTGGATCATTGGCAGGAGCACCAGTGCATATTTGATGTTTCATCTGAACTGTAGCACAACCGGGTGGAGAAAGAGAAGAGTTGGAGTGAAACTGCCAATTGTCTTGCACAGTCAGGTAAACAAATAGGTCGATTTTTCAGTAGGAGCTACTTTTTCATATTGTAACCAATAAAATATATGATTTAAAACATACACATCATATTCTGAAAGGCATAACATATGATCATGCATTTGTTTTCCCATCTCGTTGTGTTGTGAAACGTAATTTGGAGTCCAGGCAGAAAGTTCTGTAATGTGTTCACCCCTGTCGCCGATTCGTTGTGTAATTTGAAAACGCTACGACTTCCATGACAAGACAGACAGTTGTGTAACATGAACGGTACCACGATCCGACGTCTTGAAAGTCGTGTAGTGTGTAAGACGCATAAAACCTTCAAGCAGTCTTGAAATACTTGAACATATGTACAGTCACATGCTGTAACCTCACATTGCTTTTTATGGGGCATGTTAGATTCATCATACACATCAGTCCACTTGTGTGTTTATGTGTTACATTCCAATTAAACATGCAACACTGATAAGCTTTGCTAATCGTAGTGATGTAACTGATACCTAACTGCAGCTAGCACATCAGTGTTAATAGTGTAATCTGTTAAAATGCATGTTTATTTACACACTAGTGCACAACGAAGCATTCATAGATCATACAAGTGGTATTTACACTTCAGTCAGCTTTACATGAAGATCACATCCTGTAATTCTGTTCCTCTGTGTTTCCTGCCTGTTCTTTTGTAAAATGATATATTTCAATAATAATGTTGTGTAATGACAGGTGTGTAATGTGTTGCAAAACTTTAGAGGAATTTTGAATACCATGAATACCAATATGGATGGGTAAAAAAGTGGATTTTATAAACTATTTTACAACAGGTCATATCAAAGATGAACAGCATGTGACCTAAATTGATGATTGATTCCTTCCCAAATGAAAATCGTATTGCCGATAATATTATAATTATTTTTATTATATTAATATGATGATGATGATGATTATTATTATCATTATTAGTATTGTATTATTAGTAGTATTAATTAGAATAATTAATAATTCATAGTTTATTTGAATACTTACAGTAATAAAAGTAGTTCATCAAATTTCAGCGAAGAGCAAATTAGTTAAAATCTAATTAATTTTGTAATAATTCAGTTAAAATCAAATGTTTAAATCAAATATATATATTTTTTTTAATAATAGTGTTATGAGTCTGTTTAAGTCATTGTTAATAAAATGTATTGAAAAACAATACAAATACAAATATGAAAACAAAATCAATTCAGTTCAAATTAAAATCAATTCAGTTAAATACAAATCAAACATTAAATCAATTAAGTTCAAATCAAATCATTCAGTACAAATCAAATAATTTAAAATCAATTCTTGTTTTTGATCCTTTTTGGGATAATTCTGTTACGAGTCTTTCAGATATTGTTAATAAAATATATTGAAAAACAATAGAAATATGGTTAATATAATTGAATCAATTAAAGTCAAATCAGTTTAGTTCAAATCAAACAAATCAATTTAGTTCAAATAAAAAACTAATAAAGTCCATTCAAATTAAATCAAATTATTTAGTTCAAATCAAATCAGTTTATCTCAATTCAGTTCAAGTAAAAGTAATGAAATAAATTCAGTTCAAATCAAATCATTTATTAATTTCGCCGACTTTTATCCAAAGTGAATTCATCAGTAAGGCACTCTTTAACAAAAGATTGATTGAGATTCATCTGAGAATTCTTCCAAAGCAGTCAGTTTCATCCTGTCATTAATCCCCCCCCATCATTGTAGAGAACTCTGTCCCCTCTTCTTTTGTTTATGCCCTCTTTCTTCTCCTCCACGTATTCTGTCCTTCTCATTTCTTCTGTCCATCATTCACGTGTCCACCTGTCTCTGTGTTTGTACGTGTGTCTTTCTCTCTCGCGCTCTCCTTCCCGCGGGTAAGCCAAGGGAGCGTGACTTTCTGAAGACGTTACGGTTGGTGAGTGCGGCTGATGCATGCACGGTTGAGCTGCATGGACGTGCACACGATGATGATGATGTAGATAAGGGGGTAGCTGTGGATGTGTTCCCTCCTGCCCCTTCTGTAAAAGGACTAATGTAGAGTGTGCCGTGAATATTAACTGGAGTGCCAAACCTTGAGAAGCCTGGCTTCTTCTCAGTGGACTGTAGACATGTAGAACTGTACAGATCTTTGCAAGATCATCAGCTAGTGAAGTTAATACCTTAGGGTTGGGTCTGTACTATGTGCCGTTGCTACGTAGGGTGCTGTGGTGTGCTCTAGAATGCCAGCTTGGTCATTTCTCAAGAGACACCAGCTTGAGCTGTGAACTAAAGGCCTGATTCAAGTTCCTTTCATTTCAAGAGGTTGTTGAAGAACCCAAGAAATCACAAATCGATTTTTTGGCTTTAACCCTAAATGCATGGGTGTTTCACAGAACATTATTCCATACCTCGGGTCTTTAGTGACCTGGCACTTATATCTATCACAAAGGGACCGGCAAAAGGCCCAGATAGTGTCAAATATTCACAACATTTTCAAGACAATCAGAAAATAATACAATATGTTCTGTTATACTAGAATGTTTTCTTTCTTATTTACCAAAGAAATGTGGCAACAAATGAAAGAACGGAATTCCACGCTGAGACGCAACTGTCTTTCAAACACATATTGAGCAACACATAACACTTATTGAGTCTAAACAGAACACTCAAATGTCAATAGCCAAATCATACTGTTCATGTGTTGTACTTGCTATAGTTCACTTCCATGTTGCTTCATTGTCAAATAGCAATGCCAAATGTAAATCAAGACAATCACTGAAACAACAGCCCCTCCTTGAGTAACAAATAGCATGTATGAAATGTATGTGCACATGCAGAGTGTTAATTCACCAGCCTTGAACAGAAATCAACATTAGTATTCATTTGTATGACACTTTTGATAATTAAGCAATTAGAAAAAGTATATATATATTTTTTTGTAATGTTGGCATTTTTTATTGTTACGTTTTCAAGAGAGAAAGGTTGAGGAATACTAAAGTAAAAATTAATGAGGGTGAGGGGGTGGAAAGAGGTCCTGGGTCACTATAGACCCTGGTCACTATAGACCCTATAGCATACCAAATGTATTTTTCTCTAACAGGACAATTGGCAACAAATATTGATGATTCGTCTAATTCACAGAGGCTTATACCACTTGCCACCGGCTAGTAGGGCTGCACGATTTGGGGAAAATGTCATATTGCGATTATTGAGGCTAATATTGCGATATGCGTTTGCGATATAATAAACAAATGGTATTATGAGTCAACTTGCTTGTTATCAATGAAAATTCACAAATAGATTACTGATAATGCTGAAATGTGTATTTCTCAACTCAAACATACAAACTAGCAACAACAACAACTATAAATGCACATTGTTATCAAATTAAAATATTTGTACAAAATTAAATAATATCTTTGCGTTACTGCAAACGTGATATTTTCTCAATATTACACCTAAATAAATAAGAACATACACATTTTCATGAAAATAAGATTGTCCAAACAAACAGGGACTGTGGCAGGGCGGAGGACAGGGCTGGGTCGCGATCCTACACACCTGGTCCTGTATGAGGCTGGTCCACTTTGCTAACGGTGATAACGGTCATGTCTCTTTATATCTCTGTGAAGACTTGTCATATGGCGTGACACTCGCAAACACATCTGTAATTGTGCTTCGTTTTGTTTGGCTTACTGGGCTTTTTAAACTTTTGACATTTTAGTCATATTTTAGTAACATTTATTCATACTGACATTTTAGCCACTGAACACTGTAAACATTTTAGCCATAAGAGTAGTATTGATAAGCATTTGTCATTCTTGTCTATCCAAAACCAATACACACACACACACACACATACACACACACACACACACACACACACACATTTTATTGTTGTTGTAATTTTAATGTTATTTTTCACATAAGATTGATCTTATCATGATGATCTCATCAGTGATGCAACACGTTGCGAGCTGCAGATAGCGAGGGTGAGAGACAAGCATCTCCGTGTTAGAGCGCGCATCAGCAAGCGGAACTTTAAATCACTCCTGGTCTCGACTCCCGCTCAGACTGGGTCTCTTCCGCGACTGGTTGAAGCAGCTCTGACCATACAGAGAATGACAGTTTTGGAGTTTGTGCTTATTTACATGTCATGCTCCCGTATTATATTAACTTTAATTATTGATGAAATAAAGATATATCGCCAAGCTGTGATCTGTGTTATTGTTTCGGGCCACCAGTTCAGTGTTGGTCTGCTCGGCGTCCATCTTCACCTGATATCCACGCTGAACAGCTCTCAGAGAGAATAGGCTGTCATGTCCATACATCACATGCACTTAATTATTTAATAAAATCACAGCATTTTGCCATCATATAATTGCACAGGCTGACATTGCGATTGCGATATGATTAATCGTGCAGCACTACCGGCTAGCAATAGTCAATAGCAAATTCAGTTTTTTGGTGGGATGTCTTAAACTTAAGGCTATTGGCTATATTTTAAACTTCCTGTTTTAATAGAGAGCCACAGTGCCCACCCACTTTTTCAGCAGTCTTTGTGCCAAATTATTTTCTCCATTTCTCCATTTTGTAATTCAATATCAGGGAATAAACAACAGAACTCGTTCCATAAAGCTTTGTGAATGACACAATTCAATCAGAAACTAAAGTACAATATAAATCTGTTGAATATAAGTTATCCTTACTTATTTGAAGTTTCTTGCACAATATTCAAATATATACGAATGTGTAAGTAGTTTTAGATTATATCATTCCCAATACTTTATGGAAGTGGGTGCTCTACGGCTGCAACTAACGATTATTTTGATAATCGAGTACTCTTCGATTATTTCTTCGATTGATCGATTAATTAGATGAAACAGTTCATTTCCTTACGTGTTAAACTTAACAAAAATGACTGTTCATTAAAGAGGAAAATGATCGATCGGGGATGGAGAGGGACAAAAAAATCAGAACAGCAGAGGGCAATAGTGACACCAGAATAGAAATATTAATAATTCTTCACAGCAAAAATTACATAATTGTAGAGATATATGCTTTTACACTGTGACTGATTACATACATTTGAAGTAGTTTAAATTAATGTAGTAAGTTTTAAAATTGTAGTGTCACTGATTACATGTTTCTAAAGTATTCTTTTCAAAAATACATTTTAATGGTAAAGTATACTTATTCAGTAAAATCATATTTGTCATAATATGCTGTACATTTACTGGTGAAATCAAGACATTACATTTGGCATTATCAGGACTATCAAATATCAGGACCCTTAGCATTTGTTTACATTGGATTTCTCTTCAGGATTATGGGTAGTGGAGTTCTTTACCAGAAATTCTGCAGTCAAATTATATATATAAAAAATAAAAATAAATAAAAATAAAAATTAAATCACATTACTTATGGTTTCTACAGACTTGACAACCTCTTAGATCATACGTGGTTGGTCATTCTTGAAATGTTTGCATTATCGCTAAAAATGCATTTTTCTATGAAGACAATGAATGGGATTTAAACTTCCAGTTCCAGATTGTTCTGTTCTATAGGAAATATGCATCTGTCAAACAATTTCATGGGGTCTTGAAAGTTCATCGTGCTCACAATATGTCACAAATACTGTCACTAAATGTACTACATTTCCAAATTTGTCTTTGAATGGAACAAGACTGAATTCCTTGAGATGAAAACTCTTGGATTTGATAATACACCTTCTGTTGTCATTTCCTCTTGTTGTTTTCTGATGAAACACAAGGATCTCATATCAGTCCTTTATTTCTGGCCCTTACAGTGCTGTTGCACTAAATGGCTGTTTGATTTTCTACAAAGGAAGTCATCCATCATCTGCTCAACTCTGGACATTTCTCCTCAAGTCTATCCAAAACACTGTACTGTATGTTAAACTTGATGAGTGCCATTGAGATAATGCACATCAAGAAACACAGGAGTGAATGGAGTGTTTTTGCTGCTTTAGCTGGGCAATGGAGATTTTTCACCCAGCAGAAAAGGTTTTCCTCCCTTATCTGCTTTGTACCCATCTCATCGCTTTACTTCACATCTTGCGGTTGGCTTTTTGCTCTTTAGCATTAATCTGCTATTTACATCTGTTAAGTTAGCAAGAAATCTGGCTAGGTTCTTTCATGTTTTTGAAAGTGATCTACAATTTAATGGCATAGTTCATTCAAAAAAGAAATATTCACACTCATTTTGTTCGCTGAAAACTTCTATGCTGTTATTTATTTGTTATTTGTTTTGGTGGAACACAAAAGGAGAATTTTTGATGAAGCATTCACAGCTTTTTTCCGTACAATGACACTTTATAGTGATTCAATCTGTCAAACGGAAAGAAAACAAAAACCTAACAAACCATAAAAGTAGTAAATGACTCACATAGCATATGACCAGCATTCTATATATGTACGTTTATGTCTTCTGAAGTCATTTAATAGCTTTATGTGAGGAACAAACTGAAATTTGTCCTTCACTGTAAACTGAATGTGTTGTAAGTGAACATAATGCGCCATCATCTGTTCCTCACACAAAGCTATTGTATGGCTTTCAGCTTATACTTGGCTTTCAGGACTACTTCTATGGGTCCTGTGATGTTTACTTTACCATATTAATATCTTGACATCCATGCAGGGGTCAATCTAGAATTGTTTTTATGGGGTAGCAATGGGGTGGCATGCAGACTATGAGGGGTGGCAACACCAGTGCAAGCGCCCATGCAGTTATTATGGATTAAGGTACCAAGCTTCATTGCGACAAGTAATAGTTCATTAATTGTAGTCACTATCAAATTACTAATGTATATTAATTTGCAATACAAATGCATTTACACAGTAACCACATAGTAACCATTTAGCTACTGATTTGCCAACATAAATGTTATGTGTAAGGATAGGCAAGGGGGAAGCGGGAACCGGCAGAACAGTCAACATAACTTTAATTACATAAAAGAACTCAATACAACATAAAACACATAGACGCACTCACACATCAGCCGCGTGTCCCTCTCTCTCTTGAACTGGCACTCCAGGCTCATCTTTATCCCCATCCTAGCTGATTACGATTCATGTTTACCTCATGTTTACCGCTCCTGCAACCATGGTCACTTTGAACCGTCGTTGTATGGAAAGCAAGCTAAAACGAATTCTCCCTTTGTGTCCCACTGCATTTTGGGACAGCATGAGGGTTTTCATTCTTGACCTATTTTCAAAGACATATAAATTGATGACCTGCACAAGTTTTTAGCTGTCTGACACAGACAATCAAGACTTTAACTTTTATCTTGTCAGCGTTGCCTGTAATGTTCAATGAGGAAATGTTCTTATTGATGTGCAGTAGTTCAGATTTGCAGCATCATAAGGATTTGTGCAGACGGTACGGTGAGTGTCTGGTGCCGAGGGCTCGGCTGTGTCAGATTAAATTTATTCTGACTTCTTCTCTCTCTCCTCCCCTCATAGCCGCGGGAGAAGGGCCGCATGCGCTTCCATAGACTCCAGAATGTGCAGATTGCACTGGACTACTTAAAAAGGCGGCAGGTAAGACCAGCATAATACAATACTATGCAAATCTACACAGTAGGTTGACTTTTCTTTAGGTAAATCTGGTCTGTGCTTACCAAAATGCAAAACACTCCCCCCGGTGGCCAAAGCGGCAAGTGTTGTTGGGCATATGGGCAGGTGTGAGTGCCATTCTCTGGGTGAAATGTCCACAGAGGGGTGCCAAAAGCAATTTGTGAAGCATGTTGTTTTGATGCTGTAAAGATATACAGTAATACAGTGAAGATGAATGCATATGTTATAAACTAAACACCTCAGCCCAAACCCCAAACCTAAACCTAACCATCTGTGGATGAAAAATGTGATGTTAGAGGTCAAAAATGCAACCCCCGAATCATGCTCGTCACTGATTATGTGAACACAATTACTTCCTGGTTTCAATGTGAGATCCGAACCCGGTCTCCCACGCTGATGACGCAATGCACTTCCAGTCACGCCGTGAGGAAAGGTAAACACACTGGAGCAGATGCAAAATGTCTAATTGGAGATGCCACCTAAAAAGCTCAATATGTCTTGTTTGATCACATGACTGTACTCTTGTTTCTCCAACTGTAAATTAAGTCTTTTCCAAAGACACATGTCAACCAATCCAATGTCATTTTTGACTGGCTTAAAAAGTGTGGGACATTCCACTAACTCTAAAAATCTGCTTTTGTTACAGAGACAGGTGAGATTTCTAGTTTAAATGTGTTTCAAGAGAACAGGGAGAAGTAGGGCTCATTATGTGATTGATGCAAGATTGTGTATTGACTCTCTGCTAAAGAATTGTGACATCATAAGTCATGTGCCTAAACAATGCTACCATAAGTAACATTTGCAATTCAAAATGGGCCTGACTGTTTCCCATCGAGATTAATTTCCATGTTTCCTATGTGACGGTAAACTGTGCTCGTGCTCAGCTGAAGTGTGCCATCAATAACAGAGACATGAATTCATGAGGGATGGACTACACATAACATACTACACATAGCCCACATTCATTGTTTTGGTTTAGTTACCTACACAAAAATATAGAGAGTCAATAGAGCAATACAATTCAACATTCTGTCCTCTAGCGCCCTCTTGTGGTGAACCGCTGCTAATGTTACCTTACTGTCATGTTTGTATACATGTTTTGATTCAATTGCATGATTGCTCTTATAATTACATTTCTAATATAGAATTAGACTGCTCTGTAAATTAGTTCAGGAAAACAAATGCATTTTTAATGACATTATGACATTATAAAAAGACTTACAAATATTTATGTGATCACGTGACTTGTGAAGTATGCATACTATACACACATGCTATTCCCTCTGTGGAAATATTAAGTGATATAATATACTTATTATCTAATATGTAACAGGATTACATTTAAAATACAATCTTATTTACCTGAAGAACCCAGTCAACTAGCATTGCATGTCATTCTATTAATGTGTTCAGGTTTTGGTGATTTTATATGGTATTTAGTGTTTTTGCCTACATATAATGAATGCAGAAAACAGCATGGTCATATTATAATGTCACTCATCTGAACTACTTTTGTGTGAACAGGTGAAACTAGTGAATATCAGAAATGATGACATCACGGATGGCAACCCAAAACTGACATTGGGTTTAATATGGACCATAATTCTGCACTTTCAAGTGAGTCAATATGATCTCTTAATGTTTTTAACAATAAATCATATTATTTATTTGTTTAGACAGTTTCATGAACACTCCTGCTGCTCCACACTGAGGATTTGCCAATTTTGTTGTTGATTTCTGTGACATATACAATGTCTCTATGCATCTTATTTGTTGCACCTGTTCTTCATGACTTGCATTCTGTGTTTGAACTCATTAGTTTTTCATTGAAAGTTAGGAACATGAAATACAATTGAAACTGATGAAAACTTCTTTCATTTATGAGTTCATTCTCTGATCACTAGAGGTCCGACCTTATTAATGGACTTGAAAGTGCAGAACCACATTAGCTGAAGCTGAAAACACCAATGTTTATCATTTCTATTTACTGCTGCGTTTGATATCTAATCAGCTTTGATCTGCTGTATTTCAGCTTCTCTGACTTTACGGAGGATTTGAATAGTACTGGGGTCTTAAAAGGCACCAATTTGTTGAAATGAGTATAAATGTTGGTTTGACAAAACAAACTGTTATTGTACAAACTTGGTTAAATCCCTAACCTGATGCCTGTTATGAAGTTTAGTTCCTCCTAGAACTTTCAAGCTATATTACTGTCTGACAGTTAATGGGAACAGACAATCAAAACAGTACAATACCATTGAAACAGCCTAGCAACTGCCTAGCAACCATTCGTAACACCCTAGCAACCACATATCAAACACCTTAGTAATCACCTAGTAATGCCATAGCATTAGCAACTGCCTAGCGACCATACAGAACATTAGCAACTGCCAACAGTAGCAATGCCATAGCAACCAAACACTACACCCTTGCAAGTGCAACCACCTGATCATTCTATCTAACAACCACCTAGCAATACCCTAGCAACCACCCAGAACAAATCTGCAACTAACTAGTGACCACCCAGAACACAATAGCACTTGTCTAGTAGCCCTATAGCAACCAACCAGATCACCCTAGCAACTCCATATCAACCTCTCAGAACAACTTTGTTACCACCTAGAAATGCCATAGTAACTGCCCAGAATGCCTTAGCAACACCCAAACTACACCCAAGATAAAACTAGCAATGCCTTACTAAACACCGAGCACCGAGCAACTAGCCCTAGAAACAGCAACGTGATCAGAACACAAACATGCACTGCTCCGCCTAATTCACATCTGCAGCATATAGTGATCAAGAATGCGACCACAGCGTGCTCCAACAAATCCAATGCTCATCCTTCTGGCAAACCACACTGACCCAGTCTTCCTGACAGCCCACATACGACTCACAAGGGCTCTCAAAACAAGTTAAAAAAATCGATAAATGGAGCAAAGCAAAAGAATGTGTTAAATAATGCTTGAGTTCATAAAACTTGCTGACAGGTAGCGTGGGGATGTGCTGTAGCACCTGCCGCTGTCAGTCTCACGCAAGCCGTTGGGCATGCAGCGCTAGTGCATGTGGGCCTGTTCCCTCATGATCTGCAGTTGGATGGTACATGAAGTTGTTTTTGATAGCTCTGTCCAGACATTAGAGTTTTTATCAATGTTTATATTTTTTAGCCCTTACTTCTTTGGAAGAATCCAGTTTTTAATAGGTTTCCAACTAATTACATTTGCAAATAAAAAGTGTTTGCAACTCTGTGAGAAACAACGTAACTTACACTTATAGATAAATTTAGCAGAACCCATTGATCCATCATACAATATCCACAGCTTGCATCTGAATACTGTCTATTTGAACATTTAAATCAAAGTCATTTTCTGTTAACTCTCAATCAAGCAGACATTAGCCAGTATGTGGTTTCAAAAGCTTTTGGTTGCTATGCGGTTTCCAAGGTATTCTGAGTCATTTTTAGTACGTTGCTATTTGGTTCCCATGTGGTTTCTATGGTGTTCTGGGTGGTTGGTAGGGCCCTACTAGGTGGTTGCTATGGTGTCCTGGGTGGTTGCTAGGTGGTTGTTTACTGGCACAAGTCAAATTAGCCCACCCCCATGTCTCTGTGATATTCTGGCGTTGAGATATGGCTGGTTTTTTAGCACATTGCTATGCTGTTTGTGTTCTGGATGGTTGCTAGGGGACTACTAGGTAATAGCTAGGATGTTTGTATGCAGTTCCTAAGGTGTTCTGAAGATTTTTTTAAACACATTGCTATGCGGTTGCTAAAGTGTTCTGAGTGTTTTGTAGCACGTTGCTATGCAGTTGCTATAGTGTTCTAGGTGTTTGCTAGGGAACTGGTAGGCAGTTGCTAGGGTGTCTTGCATGGTTGTTAGGGTGCTGTTATGTGGTACCTAAGGTGTTCTGAGTATTTTGTAGCTTGTTGCTAAGCGGTTGCTATGGTGTTCTAGGTTATTACTGGAGCACTGCTACACTGCTAAGGTTTTCTGAGTGTTTTGTAGCACATTGCTATGCAATTGTAATGTTGTTCTTGGTGGTTGCTAGGAGACTACTAGATGGTTGCTAGTGTGTCCTGCATAATTGTTAGCGAGTTGCTATTCTGTTTCTAAGGTGTTCTAAGTGTGTTGTAGCATGTTGCTTTGTGGTTGCTATGGTGTTCTAAGTGGTTAATCGGCACTGCAACAGTAGGCAGTTCTTATGGTGTTCTGAGTGTATGCTTTAGCACATTGCTGTGCGGTTGCTAAGAGTGCTTTGTATAATGTTGCTCTGTGGTTTCTAGGGTGTCCTACTTTATTAGTCCAAGTCAAAGAGGCCACCCTAAAGTCTCTATGATATTCTGGTCTACGATCTGTGGGATTTTTTTTTACCCATTTTCAGCTGCAAGGTGAAAATATAATATTGTACACTACCGGTCAAATGTTTTGAAACACTTGACTGAAATGTTTCTCATGATCTTAAAAATAATTTAATCTGAAGGCGTATGCTTAAATGTTTGAAATTAGTTTTGTGGACAAAAATATAATTGTGCCACCATATTAATTTATTTTATTATAAAACTAAAATGTAATTAAAAAAAAAGTTTTTGAAATTGATGTCTACATTGGGTGACTACATTAAAATGCTAAAATACAACACAGATCCATTTATATTATTTCATACTTTTGATGACTTAAAAAATAAAATAATAATATATATATATATATATATATATATATATATATATATATATATATATATATAAGAATGAGTAAGTGTACGGTAGTGTACATTATAACCATACAATTGAGATGTCTGATATGAAATGCCCTTGTTATGATTAAGCAAGTTTGTATCTCCTATATAATTTATCTTCCTCCATATCAATGAGTTCCACTGGTTATCTTTGTTTGTTTGAAGTACTGGACTTAGACCCCTCCAGAGCTTTGCTCTATGTTTGAGACAGATTGAACAGCAAAGAGAGAGCTTTGTGGTCTGGGACATTATAGTTTGCCCTGTATTTGTCAAGCCAGCCATGCTGTCCTGTAATTTTTAAAGCCCGTATGATAGGCCATGACTCTCACAGCCTGGTATATCCTATTTGAATGGCTCAACTTGTTTAGCAGAGCTTTCACACAGGACACACAATTACCAGACGCTCTCGGATGAGAGTCTGTCCAACTCCACTCCCCTTTTCCTTGTTCTCTCCTGCCTCTGACCATGAAGCCGGTCTCTGGAAACTCAACACCAACAGGGCTCCGGGTGTGGCTTTG
This sequence comes from Xyrauchen texanus, assembly GCF_025860055.1. Lineage (NCBI taxonomy): Eukaryota > Metazoa > Chordata > Actinopteri > Cypriniformes > Catostomidae > Xyrauchen > Xyrauchen texanus. The sequence continues at coordinate 37,826,321 of NC_068299.1, forward strand.
TTTACACATCACATGAGGGCTGTGACGTGTCATCAGCTGTGACAGAGCTACCTACAGCTGTGTTAGTTAATGTCACTTGCCGGGTGCCTCAACCTGTGCACTGTTTGTTCTGGAGTTTCAGGGCAAAGGGTGCAGTTTCAAAGGTCATTGAGATATATCCATATTGTTGGCAGTGTGAGAAGAAAGGGCCGGGCTTTGCAACGAGACCTGTGAATGTGAGATACAGGAAACAGAAGTGTATTTCGAGTGTCTCCAGCTTCATGGAGGGAATCACATCATCTGCTTTGGATGTTTGGGACAACTTCTGGATTATCTGACATCACCTCCATATCTCAACACAAGCAAGGCTGGCTGCTACCCTCTTGGGCTTAAAGAGCTCCTGAACTTTTGAACTTTTTCAGAGCTTGCAGACAGGAGGGAAACTTTTGTTTGATGGGCAGCGTTAGTAGTATGAGCGACCATCATGGGCAATATGTGTGGATGTGTTAGGAGCTCCAAGGAGGAATGTTATGTCGATCCCACGAAAGCCCCAATCAGACCCACTCCTGAAGAGCGCAGTGGTCATCAATACTTTCAACGGAGGAAGAAGAGGAAACCTGCCAAGTTAAATTTCAATGATTCTCGCAGGGATAGCTGCAGGAGTGACAACCTGGATAATGGTTCAACCTGTAGCCATTCTCTCAATCCGATCAATACTTTTAACTCAAACCAAGATGAGCTTTCAAGGCCAAGGCAAGATAGCATCAGCCATGTGGTCTACGTTGGAGAAGTCGAAGTTCTCCGAGTTAAAACTGGTGGAAGACCAATTACTCCTCGGAAGGACAAGGGCGAAAGCCTGCCCACCATAGAGCACAATCTACATGGCGTCGCTAAGAGCTCCAGAGGCATTGCTTCAAAGGATGGGCTTTTGGAGAAGAAACTTCTGTGGAGACAGTCGAGGAGGGCAATGAGTTTCGGGGTGGTGGAACATCTGCTCCGGACTTTAAGAGGACAGAGCTCCAGGAGGAGCAGCATGGATCAGCGGCTGGAGAACATGAAGGGGCTCTCCAAAATTATATGTGACACTGAAGTGCACTGGAAACGAAGAAGGGCCCTCACTTGCTCAGGAGGTTTAGTTTCCCAAGCTTCTCTGGAAACTGGCCAGCAAGATCTTTACCATGCTTTTGCTAAACACCAGGAGGTAATGCAAGCGTTTGTCAACATATTAGATGCTGCTTTTGATGTGACAATACATTTTCAATCAGGAATAATGGTCCATTAGGCATAGAATATGAAATATATTGTAGTTGTATTTGTATTACATTACTTTGTTCCTTGGAACACAAAAGGATGATTTTTTTTATGTAACGGAGATTCTCACGAAATTTGTCAAGAAAATGTCATGACCCTTTTTTTTTTACCTCCAAATCATTAAAAAACAAGACATTTTGTTTTGTATAAATAAAAATTAAGTCTGTTTTAAGACCATTAGGATTTTTTTTATACAGTTTATAAAATGTGTCATCACAATAATATTCTCATAATGGCAATTTTAAGAAAATTATGTATTATTTAAATAATAAAGTATTTATACATCTTACTCCCTTGGTACCACCTTTTATTTGCACTGATTTAAATTTAAAAACATGTTGAGGGCACAAATGTAATAAACTGTCCTAAATATATTAATGTCCCTAAATGTATCAAAGGGCCTAAATGTAATACGTTTTAGTCCTATTTGTAATAAATGCTCTAAATGTAATACAAATCTAATTAAGGGTCTAAATGTAACAATGGTACACTTTAAATTAAAGGTGCCTTTGTTAAGGGGTTATAAATAGTTCTATTGATGACTAATAATTATTGTTTATATATATATATATATATATATATATATATATATATATATATATATATATAATAATGTATAATTATTATTAATATTGACTAAAATTAAATATGGTCTCTGAGAACTGATGAACAGTACATAGCTTAGAGTTTCATTGAGAATTATTATGAATTTCCTCAATATGTTCATTCATCTTACTTAATAGTACTTGATGGCATACTTACTCACAGTTTACATGTTTTGGTGTGTTTGGTTCTTGGCTCAGTGTTTCTACACCCACAGTCTAAACACCATGTGCTCTACTCCATTCTGACAAACTATAATTAAGCTATGGCTGGCCTGCAGAATCTATTAAGTTACTTCAATGGCAGCATGTACGTTATGGGCTCATTATCATATTCAGCAGGCTGTGACTGAAGCTGTTGGCTTTAATATGTGCTTTCTTTTGAGTCAGTAGGTGTTGTTTGGCTTAACTTTTTCAGCAAACCCTTCTCAGCAGTGTGAAGTAAGGTGAGATGTGTATTGGCTAGAGGGCACGTGTCCATTTCCATTCACTGTTCATTTGTCACCATCTGTGTAGCACACTGCTATATTCCAAATGCTTAACCCTTAAATGTATTGTAATTTTCCCAAACAGTCTTACTTAAGTAATAAGTCTTTAGAGACCCGTGTCATGGAATGGGTAGCGAGGTGAGGACTCAAGTGCAGGTTAAGGATGGACTTTATTAAATTAAAAACAAAACAAAACATAAAACAAACAAACAACTGTATGTGAAAAGCACACTTCTCTGCCTTGACAAACAGCCGGTTCTCTAACAGCTGATGAAGCACCTGCCTGACGTGCCACACATGGTCCTGCATATTCTGGGAGAAGATGAGAATATCATCAAGATAAACAAAGACAAAATGATCGACCATGTCTCTAAGCATGTCATTCACGAGCCCCAAAATACAGCTGTCCAGTGTGGTTTCTGGAGATCAAAGTGACCAGCTTAGTGGAATGGGTTATGACTGACAGGGGCATGCTGCTAAGCATGTGGGTGGTGATGGGCTCATCCAGTGGGATCCTGGGAAGCCACCATTTGGACACCAGTGTCAATGAAATTCCCTTCGGTGCTGGATCCACTAGGTGTCCGGGGGCTTTTTCCAAGGGTGTCATGCTCGGCAGTTATCCCCTAACTACTGATGAGCGTTGTCTTATAACGGACAGGAGGCAACAAGATGGCTGAACGGCAAACCCTTTTGATGTCGTCGCTGCCTTTCCTTTGGGGCATGGGAAATCTACCCACCTGCATAGATTCAAAGTCAAGAGGAACTCTTGGTTGCAGGCATGGATTGTGAGTGAGGTTTAACTCTCTGTGAGGGGGAAGAGCGGCACCGCCAATGCTCATTGCGTTGAGTGAAATGGTTATACACCTGGATGGCTAAGTCCACCAAATCGGTGAACCACGGGGGAAGGTACAGAGAGTACAGTCATCTTGAATAGTGTCCGTGAGATCTCACAAGAGCAAATCTCTCATTGCGGAACCATTCCAGTCTCTGGAAGCATCCAGGGTGAGGAATTCAGTGGCGTAATTGGCAACTGATCAATTACCCTGGGTCAGCCCTGATAATATCCTCCCAGCTTCCCAAACTTGAGCTGCCTGGTCAAACACTCTGCTCAAAGTTCAGAGGAGAAATCTTCATATTAGGAGCAACATGGATGCCGGTTATCCCACATCGCTGTTCCCCATTCTCCAGCCATCCCGGAAAGGAGTGTGATGATACACACAATCTTCATAGTGTCTGAGGAGTATGTGGAGGGCTGCAAGGAGAAGAACAGTGAATATCTGAGAATTACATTGTGGAATTGTGCGTGCCTCGTGTCACCAGGGGGTGTGAGAAGCTGCCGGAGATGTGGAGGGGGTGTCCTGCGCTGTACTCGGAGCAGAGGGAGAGCGGAGCTGCTGAACCTATTACCTCGGTTAGAAGCAGATATCTGGTCTTGTTGTCTTCCAAGCAAAGTGTCTTGTTGAGAGAGGGTGGAGCGTAGAGTTGTCTCCTCTGCTGGGTCCATGCTGGCCAGTTTATTCTGTCAGGGTTGGGGACTGGGGAGGATAAATGACCCAAGAGCAGAGAGAGAGAGAGTTCAACAGTATTTATTCACAAGTTATCAAAAGTCAATTGAAGGTGCATCCTGCACTGGCTGAAGAAGTTGGAGAACTAGCGAGCCACCAAGAGCTTGTAAAGGAAGTCTAGAGCATTCAGATGAGAGTCTGTAGAAGCTGGTGAGGTGCAAGCGAATCCCAGACGATGCAGGTAGATATCAAGGAATCCTTCTCCACAGTCCTGTGCACCAAATTGGCAAAGAAAGAGAGGAAACATGAGGAATAAGAAGGGAGTGCAATTAGAGGAAAGCAGGTGGCAGCGGGCATGTAACTCATCATCGTGATCAGCGTCTCCACAAGATCGATCAGCGTTCCCGTGGAAACGCTGATCACGTATTTAGGTGGACCTGTGAGACACGAGTAAGAGAAAAACAAACAACAGAGCCAGCACATATGCTGGAACCGTGACAGGTTGTAGAAAATGCCCAGATAATGTAACTGTGGCAGCAGGGGCATGGTCAAGCGCCCGTCCGGGAGAGGAAAGCGGTAAGGGCGCTTACACCTGAGCTAAATTATGCCTAACACCTGTCTCTAATTCCAGTGAGCACGAGGAGAGCGGCATAAAAGCAGACACAGAGCCTCCAGTCAGGGGGAGACGACAAGCCAACTCAGTGCGCTTGTATTACATTGTGTGTTGTAAAGAAAGAGAATAAAAGCTTACCTTGCGCTGAACACCTGTTTCCTGTCCTCCTTCTTGTGGGAAGCGTTACACTAACATTTAAAAAATAATTTCAAGAAAATTAGAAAACAATAAAATGTTATATATTTTGAAATATTTGGATGTTTTATTTTTTATAAACAAAAGAGACAATGCAACAAATCAGGACAAATCTAGAAAATGATTCATTAATGTCACACTGAAATTTAATGAGATGCAACTGGCTACAATAACAGTAACTTCTAGGTTACGGATGTAACCTCCGTTCCCTGATGGAGGGAACGAGACGTTGTGTCGGAGAAGTGACACTAGGGGTCTCTCTTGAGCACCGAATATACCTCTGATCTATGAAAAAAGGCCAATGAGAAGTTGGCAGCTAGTATTTGCATACCCCTCCCCCGGACATACGGGTATAAAGGCGAGAAAATACTAGAGTTCATTCAGGATTTTTCTGAGGAGACGGAAATGGTCCGGCCACTACTGCGCCTCGGCTCGGCGATGTGGCCGGGAAGACAGAGAGGGCCCTGAGTCCAACTGATTCTAGCTGCTCGAAGGGAGGTCTCTGGAGGCCCGCAAGGACTACCGAGAGGTCCCAGGAGGGGAACAGGCTTGGCCGGGAGGGATTTAACCTCCGGGCGCCTCTTAGGAACCTGATGATTAAGTCGTGCTTACCCAGGGACTTGCCATCTACTGCGTCGTGGTGGGCTGCGATAGCAGCGACATACACCTTTAGGGTGGAAGGGGACAGCCTCCCCTCCAGCCTCTCTTGCAGGAATAAGAGCACTGACCTAACTGCGCACCTCTGTGGGTCTTCGGCCCGGGAAGAACACCAATTGCGAATTTGCATGAAAGTGCCACTTCATGCCTGGTGGAAGGGGCTCTGGCTTGGTTGATCGTGTCTACGATGGTAGGTGGTAGACCAGCTAGATCTTCCACGTCCCGTCCAGGGGCCAGATGTGGAGTTTCCAAAGGTCTGGATGCAGATGCCAGAGCATGCCCTGCCCCTGAGAAAGAAGGAATTTTCCAGGGAGGGGCTGTCGTGAGGAGTATGAGGTCCGAGAACCAGGCCCGGGTGGGCCAATAGGGAGTGTGACTTGTTCCTCGTCCTCCCTGACCTTGCACAGCACCTGTGCAAGAAGGCTCACTGGGGGAAATGCGTATATGTGCAGCCCCGTGGGCCAGCTGTGTGCCAGTGCATCTGCCGATAATGATACTACTGAGTACTAGTATACCAGTGCGTCTACTGATAATTCAACAGTGTTGATAATTCATTGTCGCACAGAAAGTCAACGTGACATAGTATTTATTTGTATGAATATAGTACTCATTTCTCTTGTAATAAACAAAGAAATAGACATCCTGTGATATTAAACTTACAGAATCATAAAAAATATAACTTATGGAAGTGAAAAATAAAACAAAAAAAAACAACAACACTCTTATATACCTCGGGTCTCTAATGACCTTATACACTTTTGGTACTTAAACCATTAATTTTATTACATTTTTTTGTAATTTTGGCAAGTTTTTATTTTTATTTTTATATACACTATTTATAAAGATAGATTGGGTGAGGGACAGTGGGTGGAGTGAGGTCCCGGGTCTCTAAAGACCTGAGATATGCATTTAAGGGTTAATGTAATTTAACATTGAGACTACTATAAATAGCTTTGGTAAATCAATGATCAAATGTCATATGAATCAGCATCTGGCTATTTGCTCCAGAAGAGATTAAATGCTGAGACAGAAAAATATAGCCATTTAAATTATAATATTTGTTAAAGAGGACTAATGAGGCACTGTTTACTTTTGTACTAATTTAACTAAATATTAATTTGGGTAAAATGCATTGTTTAGTAATGTTTACTGGCTGCTCATACATTTACATTAGTTATCACATTTTTATGACTGCTGTGTTGTTAGCTAACCCCATTTTTACCATTGTCTGCCTACAAATTGCACATTTTCTCCGTTAATAGAATTTTGTTTTAAATTTCAGTTTGAAAGTTGTGTGAAATACAAAATAAGGTTTTGCTGGATTATTTGCAGAACAGTCCGATTTGAATTTGGTATTATAGCAGAACCTGTGAGATGATGTAATTTGAACAGTTGAGTGAGTGAGGAAATGAAAGAATGAAAAACAGGAGGAGGAAGAATTAAGGAAGGACATTTTGACTTTCTGCTACTAATTAGTTAATCTAGGGATTATGACTTATATATATATATATATTAAACAAATTACAGTAACCCAGAAGTGAACAACACATTAAACGTAAAAACAAACAAACAAACAACAACAACAATAAAAACAAACCTGGAAATGCAATGGAAATAAACCACAGCACATTGAAATTCAGCCACAACACAACAGAAAAACCACAACACAAAGATTATTAGACACAAATTAACAAAAAAAAAAACACTACACAACAGAAAAGCACAACACAATGGAAATAAGCCACAACACAATGGAAATAAGTCACAACACAACAGAAAAGCCACAACACAACACAATAGAAGTAAGTCACAACACAACAGAAAATCCACAACACAATGAAACTAAGCCACAACACAACGATAATAAGCCACAAACCAACAGAAAAGTCACTAAACAACAGAAATAAGTCACAACACAACAGAAAAGCCACAACACAACAAAATTAAGCCACAACACAATGGAAAAGCCATAACACAATGGATATAAGATTGAACAATATCATGCTCTCATCTGCATTCAGTCAGAACTGCCACACAAATAAAAATACAGTGTTTAAAAACATTAATTTTCTGTTCATTTTGTTGTGTTGTGGTTTATTTCTATTGTTTTGTGGCTTTATCCGTTGTGTTGTAGCTTAATTTCATTTTGCGTTTGTTTATTTCTGTTGTGTTTTCAACTTTTGTTTGATTTGCAGATATTGTTGTGTTGTGTACCCCTGGGCCACCATGCTAAATAGATATGAATGATAGACATGACACACAGATAGACACTTTTTTAAATGATGAGCCTTATTATTCTTATACTTTATGTTCTTAACAATATTAACAGGATATAAAATGTTTTGTCTCTCCTCTCTGTAGATCTCAGACATCCATGTGACAGGAGAGTCTGAGGACATGACGGCTAAAGAGAGACTGCTGCTGTGGTCCCAGCAGATGACTGAAGGCTATGTAGGGGTCCGCTGTGACAATTTCACTACCTCCTGGAGGGATGGGCGACTGTTCAACGCTATTATTCATAAGTACAGGTAACATCATAGTTTCTTTAGCTTTGTTCCAAAACCTGAAACCTCACTAGAAACTTGAAAAGGATTTCAGTAAGCAAACTATTTTTAATTTTCTAAGCATACTGTGCAATTATTTAATTACAGCACACACAAATATGGGGTAAAATAGTCCATTTGTAATTTGATGGAACTGTTTTTAATGGGTCTTTAGTATTGAATGAAATATAAATATATTTAGGCTATGATCAACCATTGGTTGACATCCTGGATGGAGTTTTTACTGAGCTTGTTGTAATGCATTCTGTGATTGTCTCTCCATGAAGCATACATGTTATGATGTTTTATAGTTTGGCTAAAACACTGTGAAATGAAGACACTAAACACTTGCGGCACTGTTATGTGTGGTATTTCTGTTGTGTAACAGATGTTTCATGATCTAATTGATTCCAAATATTCTGCCATACCTTTTTTTTTTCTTATTGAATATCCTGTTTCACTCAGAAATATGTCACTTTAAAGTAAAATGGGTTACAGACGTGCTTCATGTTGATTTTAAAAATGCTGTCCAGGTAAATATCTTATAGCTTTAATGTATGTAAACATATTTCCCATCTATATTCTTGGAATATTCTATTAGTTTGGCCTCAGAGTTATTACCTGCTCCTCACAGTTTGGTGAAATGTCATTTGAAATATCCTTTGCACACACACAGTCAGCAGGTGACTTACATTCTTGATGCAGTGAGATCCAGCAGATGGAAAATGACTTCAATAAATCAGATGATTTGTAGAAGCAATAACTAATAACTAACACATTTGTAAAATTAATAAGATATGAATTAATGAGAATAAATGTAATAATAAAGAAAATGTACGTTTGGTTCTGTAATGTTAAGTAGATATATCTTAAGGATATATCCAAGGACTAAGTCCTGGAATTAATCTAACAATACTATGTCTCGTCTTTGTCTAATGAACAAAGTAATTAAATGAAAGAAGTTAAAGTACGGATAGTATGATGAGGCCTCAAAGTTGGAAGTCAGATGCGGAGAGCCAGAGAGCTGAGCTGTTAGTCTGAAAACCAAACTTTAAAGTCTTTATACCCTCTTGAGACTTTGCCAAGAAAGATTCCTTCTTTGGCACAGCGCGTTCTGCACAGTTTGAAGATAACTCAAGGTTTTCAGGACATATTGTTATGACCCATTGAAGTGCGACGGCTGCAGTGAAGTGGCCTTATTTGTTGAGAACCGGGTGGAAACACCAGCACTAAATTAAGTGTGTCTTATCATATATGTGTGTATGTGCAAGACTCCCATCTGCACAATGCTTGAAACAATAACATCTATAAAGTTAGCACCAAGCTCTCTGAATTCAGCTCTGAAACCTCATCAGGTCAAAAGGGCAACAAGTTCATATACAAAGAGTCTAAAATGTATATACTTTGTCCCAAACAGCACACCAGTGCTGATCACTGGTTGGAATAGGGCAGAACCTTTGCGATGAGTCTGAGGACATTCATTTTTCTTTAAGCAAAATATTTCGTATTTTTGGAAAGCAAAGTTTTCTTTGGATTTATCCTTGTGTGCTGTTGAATGACATCTTAATTTAGTGAATAGGCTACATGTTTAATCTTGTGCATCAAACATTCATTAAAACAAAATCTCCCAGCTCCATTACATTGCATACATGAAATGGTTTGTCATATATCTGGCAAGGTTTCAGACATGTAAAGCTTGTTGAATAAGATGGTTTCATCATGGCTGTCTCTTAATTTAGGCCTGATCTGGTGGATATGAGCCAAGTATCAACACAGAGCAGCAGATCGAACTTAGAACAAGCGTTCTGTGTGGCCGAGCAGCTTGGTGTGGCACGACTACTCGACCCAGAGGGTGAGTTTCAACAGCATACATGTTAATCAACTCATTGTGACTAAACAAATGGATTTATCCACACTGAACTGGACGAAGAACAATATCTAATCTCAAGGCTGTTTTAAGATATTTTCTTTTTCAGCAGAGGATGCTGGTGGAACTGCTTAGTGTCATTATATTGGCATGCATATTCTTGATTTATCATCATGATTGTATGCATATTGCATTATTCACCTTGCAGTTTCACAGTGTGTTTTATTGTCATCTGTAAAGCAACACTAGGAGCTAAGAATGGTATCCAGTGCCCAAAAGCTAGCACTATCCTCACTTTATTCTGACAGAAGACTAAACATTGCAATTCAACACTTTATAGAAATGGTACACTGTTTTGTCTGTAGTTAGTAGTTTTTAGAGGAAGGGTAATCTTTGTTGCAAAACTGTAAGACATTTTATAAGCTTGCATTGTACTTGAGCTAATGTTTTGCCGTTTTTAACAGATGTGGACGTGTCTTCTCCGGATGAGAAGTCAGTCATTACTTACATATCAACGTTATACGATGTCTTCCCCAAAGCACCGGATGGTATGGAGGGTGTCAATGCAAATGTAAGTACCATCAAACATCTAGGAAATTACAATAACATTTAAAATGTTTGTCAAGACTAATCACTTCAAATGAATATACTGGGTTAAATATAATTCAAGCTCAATAATTGTAACTTGGCCCTCAAAGGAAAATAAACATGACAAGAAAGCAGTTAAATAGTCCAGTATTCAAATATTTGGGTCCTAAGCAAAATCCTATTTGGACCTCTTATATAGCTTATAGCTAGAAACGGCCCTAGTCATGAGTGCAGTTTTTAGGGTGCTTTGTCAAGTTAACAGTAGTTTGAAACATTGTAAAGCGCTTCTTGAGATCCCAGCATTCTGTCGTGTTCGGTCCAGCTGTCTGAACGCGAAAGCGCACCTTTGGAAGGACGTGCTTCCTGTTGTTCTGGTTGGTTTTATGAGGCATGTTGCCTGAAAAGCTGAAGCTGCGCTGACTGCCCCCTGCTGCCAAAATCAAGTGCTACATCAAGCTTGAATTGCTCCAATAGCTGAACATTATTACGGAATTTATGTATGGATTGAGGGTATGATTTATTGCGTTCATTTTCTTTATTCTTTAAACACTTTTGAGAAATTAATGTAGGATAAATCGTGAAACTAGTCTAATGACACGGTCTTAAGGAAACTTAATTCATTTATCTTTAAATCATCATCAAAATCATTGTAAAAATGTCATGAATATTCAATATATTTCCCAAGCCTACTGTTGATCGGACTTAAGTTTTAAATGCAGAATAATTATTAGCACCTCTGAAGAATTCGGTTCTTTGTTTTGCGTAATATGACCGTGAAGCGTTCATCTGTGTTCCGCAACTGCTTTCGGGTCCTTGAATAACGTATAACGTGCGAGAAAGGGCAGCCGGTGGACATACAGCCTTCCTAGGGTAATATGGTGCCCCCCTAGGGAGTTGGTGCCCTAAGCAGACTGCATAGTCTGAGGGAGTGGCGGTACTGGGGTTAGGTTTAGGGGTAGGGTTAGGGGATAGTTTCTATAGTTCGTACAATATAAAAACATTATGTCTATGGAGAGTCCTCATAAAGATGGCTGCACCTACGTGTGTGTGTGTGTGTGTGTGTGTGTGTGGCTGTTAGTGACGGCACTATGAAAGCATGTCTCTAGTCTTGTGATTGTCCTCGCTCTCTCTTTCTACTGCCATTTTATGACTGAAACACAAAAATATGTTTGTTTTAAGCCATGACTCCTGTCTGTGGATATACACACTGCTACTAGATGAACAGCTCAGAGATTTGCACAAGGATGATATTAGTTAGCTGACACACTATAGTGACTGTTTGTTAGCTGGGTGGGTTAGGGAATTTGTCTTGGTCTTTGCAAATAAACTTTGTGTCTAAATGTTCCCATTACATACAGTAAGCACTGCCTTCTTCTGCAATGTTTCTTGGAGGAGTTTGAGGCTTGTTATGCAGGAAATAAAAGAAGTTGGAAGCTTTTGGCAATTCTCTTGATTCTTTGGAGGAATTCCCAGAATAGAACAGAATGCTGCCTGAGGAATAGACTCCATTTATTTGCTGGATATAAGCTTTACAAGTTTTACAAGTTTATATTGTAAGCTCCTAAGTAGAATAAGCTGGAGAGCTAAATGTTTTGGGGATGAACTACTATCTTGTGCTGTTTCTGGCTGTGTGAATAGCCTGCTGCTCTGCATATCCTTCTGAAGGATTTCAGCGCACATTGTTTTGTGAATCTGTCACAATGTAATGCCGCTTGCAAGAGTCTGTTTTTGAAGGATGGGAGAGTGACATGTTAGACCCAACAGCAAACCCCGCAGCCTGTGTGTGAGTGCTCATTTCACATGTGAAGGGGATGTTGCTTATATGCAAACAAGCAATTATTAGAAGTATTTTAGAAAAAAACACAAAATATATTACTGTTTTTGGCACAACAAACAACCTGGGAATTGTTTTTTTACATAATCTAAATGATTTATTACCTCTTTAAGCAGGGCTGGACTGGGAAGAGAAATCGGCCCTGGATTTTAAATAGCAACTGGCCCAAACGCGGCGGCTCATTTTAGATAATCATGGCACATTTGTCCCTTTTGCGACCAACCCACTGGCCCACTCAGTTCTCTAAGTGTGTCGGCCCATGGGGAAAATGCACGCTATGCCAGATTACCAGTCCAGCCCTGCCTTTAAGATAATTTGACATTCATTTTAAATTTCCATGCCCTAAATTCTTTAATAAATAAGCAAAAAAATTAAATATATAAAATATGAGCCACATAATACATTAAAATAGGGCTGTTAACATCTTACTGAAATTACAGTGAAATACAGTATAGCATATTTATGTTGTTCTTGAAACAGGATGTGGATATTAAATGGGTGGAATATCAGAACATGGTGAAGTACCTCAGCCAGTGGATCAAACACAATGTGACTGTGATGTCAGACAGAACTTTTCCCAGCAGTCCTGTGGAACTAAAGGTGAGATGCCACATCTTCATAAAGCTTTACATGCAAAAATACATTTATCTCCCAGTAAAATAATGGATTTGACATAATAACCTTTAAAAGGAACAGTTCCCCCAACTTGAATCCTGCATGACTTCTCCTATTTTAGAGAAAACAACAGATATTTTTTTTTTTATTTAATTGCTCTTTTCCACACAAAATAAGCAGAAAGTGACTTCTATGTGAAACTCCAAAAAGGACATCTCACAGTCTCCCAAAGAAATGTTCATGTTGTTTGTTTAGGCCAAAATGAAAAGAAATAAACAAGAAATTCTATTCATTTTACGTTTGCGTTTGGAAAATGAAGCCTTTTTTTGAGGCTTTAAGATTTTAAAGCATCGTTTTAATGGCAGTTCTTTTCATGACAAATAATCTTATTACTCTCACATTCCATATCATCTAGGGGTGTAATGATTCACTCGTTTTCTCGATGCATTGATTGCTAATCCTGCCAATTCATATGCATTGATATTGAAAATGATTTTGAATTGAGAATCGTTAGTGTTGTTCAATAATCTATTTAAATGGTTTCAGCAAATCAGTATACAATATTTTTGAATATATGAATATTAAATTAGTTGTATGTGTGATTTAAATGAGATGTGCGCGGCTTCATTATCTAGTAGTGCATCCCGGAGCACATGCCCGCACAGATGCACTCTTCCATCACCCTTCACGGGATCACGCCTGCTCCCCGTTCCATCCGGAACACTCACTGAAACTTTTTCTGAGCAGCTTTCCGAATCTTTCAAGCACTTTATGTCTGAAATCTCCTCTGGATGAGAAAATTACGGCTTCTTCATGAGTTCTTGTCATGAGTCAAACATGCTCAAACCTTTTGATACATCTGCTAACCCGCTGCGTGGAGAGCTTGGGGCACAAATGCCATTAAAAATCATAAAAATGCTCCCAAAATGTAAACTGTGGATGCAGAAAATGCCCCATAAATAATTGTTCTGGGTTTTTTTTGGTAACCTGTAAGATGTTATACATTCTCAGACTTAAGAATTTGTATTAATGAATTGATTAAATTGAAATTTTCAGCTAAATGGATTAGACACAGTTTATGTTTTAAATTGTTAGAAAAACAATTATGCCCACAGTATGTTACAAAATGCAAAATCAAATACAGGGGCAAATATTGACCATAAATGTACGTTTATTTTTGACTCTCGGTCACTACTGAAATAAAGTGATTTCATTGTGAGGAAACTTATAAAGCCATTATTTACTATAGTATAAAATAGTGCTTTTTATTATTGATTATTTGGGAATGTGGTGTGTACAAAACATTGAAATTGAAGTCATCTATATGATTGCTTTTCTCTGACTTAACTGAATGTAGTCAGATGATGTTACTTTAATGTTGTTATATTTGAATTAGTTTACTGATTCAGGGTCCCCATGATCGTGCAAAACCTGGAAATATCAGAGATTTCAAGCCCTGGAAAAGTCATGCAAATTATTTTATAAATCAAAAATGTAAGACTTTTATAATTAAATATGGAATATTTTCTAGCTATGTTCATCTCTGAAAAATGTAATTGGCACATTGTACTATTATTGTATTCCAAGTTACTTTGATGCAATAAGTAATTTTATGCAGTTTGCCTTTCTTTTTCTTGTTTAAGACACATTAGGTGAAGTATAAATTTTTTTTTTTTTTATAAATGCATTTTAAAAAATGCTGAATTGAATCTTTAAATTAATCGAATTTCATTGTGATGAAATATTGAATTGAATCGTTTTGAATTTGCAAAAATAGTTTTTGAATCGAATTGAAAACCTGTGAATCATGAATCGAATCAATTTGCTTTCAGCCCAAAGATTCAAACCCCTAATAGAATAATATTCTCGCATTCATTGCATTACTGTTCAAAAGTTTATTTTAGAGTTTATTTGATTTAAATAAGCATACATTAAAGGCAACAAATGCTACTATGATTTTTAATTAACATACAGTTCAAATAATATATAATTGGTTTTTGTAATAATATACAATAGTTTTTTTAAGTGCACTCTCCCAAATTCTCATAACAATAATTATTATTATTTTGTTGAAATCAGCATAAATTCTATTAAAAACAAGTGTTACAGTGCTGCAAATTTGGGTGAGAAATCTACTGAAATTTGAGAAATTTACATGAAAATAAAGATAAAATAGACCTCATGTTCTTTTTGCAAAATATACAGTAATACAGTTTCTAATTTTGGAGTGAAAGATGACTCTGGGCATGCTCTTGACGGTTTTGTGATTCACCACTAAAGTATCATATATCGGTAGTCTTCACGTTTAGTGCTCGTACGGGTTTAGAGCGATATGGAGGTTAAGTTTTGATTTACAATGATGTCAGATATATCTGAAGTTATAATTTGTCAGATATTGCTTCAGATATTTTGCTGATATTAACAAGACAATCTGATACTTGCAGATATTCAGTATTGATTAGTTTATTCCAGCCTGGGGAAAACTATCTGCCCTCATACACAGGCTTTACATGGCCTGCATCCCTCTCATGCTAAAAAGTATTAAAGCCTCCTTAAAAAGCTCCAACTATCATCTCATCACCTATCATAGAGCAACAGCATAGAGCACACAGTTTTAACAGCACTGAAAGCATGAGTGGGTATGTTCTGTTTTCTTGTGTTCAATGTTTGAGTATGACAGTGTGTATGTGTTTCTCTGACTTTGTTTTATCCAACACTTTTTACATTTACAGGCACTTTATACACAATATCTACAGTTTAAAGAGGATGAAATACCAGCGAAAGAGAATGACAAGGCCAAAATCAAACATCTCTACAAAATGCTAGAGGTTTGCATTATTGCAGATCATTCGATTTCCTTTTTTGATCATTCTGTGGCATATGTACTTTACTTCTGTTAAACGCCGCTTTATGTTGGGATGTAGATGTGGATAGAGTTTGGTCGCATCCAGCTCCCTCAAGGTTGTCATCCTAATGATGTGGAGAAGGAATGGGGCAAACTGATCGTGGCCATGCTGGAGAGAGAGAAGAGCCTGAGGCTTGAGCTGGACAGGTATGAGAGACATGATTTACACATGCTATCTCTACATCGCTATTTCTTAATGAGAGAATATGAGCTTGGTGGATTTACATTTCACCACTTAGGAATTCAATAAATTCTCTCTTTCCAGTTTGTTATCATTGAGAGGAGATACTGTAGCAGTGATAGGAATTTTGACATTTGAGAAGTTTGACCTAGATAAGGATATGGCCACTGTTCATCATTTTTAGAGCCCTAGAACTCTTTTGTGATGATGAGAAGTAGAATTTTTAAATTGGATTTCCCCAATTCAATTTTATTTATTTATATCTCTCGCTTTCTGGTAAGCATTTACCATGCTAAATATATGAGTTAGCATTGTTGTCAATAATAAAATATGACAATGCAAGTTTTTGAAGAAGATCGCATATTGATTTATTATGCTTTTAAAGTAGTAACAACAACTGTAGTAGCTGTGGTATTTGGCAGAAACCATGGTTACCATGTTAAATTTAGCAAGAGCTGCTTGTTGAGTTCTGTCTAGAACTCAGTAATCTAAGAGTGTGTAACTATTTTTCATATCTTTCTTTGTCTTGTGACTTGAAATATGAGAGATGACAGATGTTTTAATAACATCTCATTTAAACTTCAGTAGCAAACATGACATCAAATTTGTTAAGTTACATTTTTGTAAATCAGTTCAAACTGTCTGTTTCAATCAATTCAAATCTCTGATTTGACAATTTTTTTGTGGAAAAAATGCTTCTGAAAAAATGTAATATATACACATATTGTATATATACACTGGCAGCCAAAAGTTTGTAATAATGTATAGATTTTGCTGTTTCGGGAGGAAATTGATACTTTGATTCAAAAAAGTGTCATTCAACTGATCACAAAGTATAGTCAGGACATTACTGATGTAAAAAACAGCACCATCACTATTTGAAAAAAGTTATTTTTGATCAAATCTTGACAGCAGACATCACTCTAACACTTTATTCTTGAGTAATCATGCTAAATTGATCATTTGGTACTAGAAAATCACTTGCTATTATATCAAACACAGTTGAAAGATATTTGGTTTGTTAAATGAACTTAACATTGTGTTTGTTTTTGAGTTGCCACAGTATGCAATAAACTGGCATGTCTTAAGGTCAATATTAGGTCAAAAATGGCAAAAAAAGAAACAGCTTTCTCTAGAACAGGGGTCAGGAACCTGTGGCTCTTTGTTAAATATCAAGTGGCTCGCCAGGTGTCTCACCGTTCACCAACACATGATCGTATATAGATCTAATTTTCCTACAGAAAGTGTGGATGTGACTGCAAAACTTGAAGTCATAGATTCTGTTTTGATTTCCATTCTCCCAAAATTGTTGTACAGCCTACTCCTGGTGAACAAGGTTTGAAATTAACACCTGCCAAAAACAGATTTTTTTATGGACAGTGGTGGGTCATTTTGCTGATGTACCAGCCACTGTGGAGGGGAACCTGCAAGACTTCTCAGAGTGATATACTGTATGACAAGAAATTAGATAAAAAGACACATGTTTGACAAAACATGGGAGATTATATTTTGAAGAACAGGACCATGGCATGATTGTTGGTGCCAGATGGGCTGGTTTGAGTATTTCTGAAACTGCTGATCTCCTGGGGTTTTCACACACAACAGTCTCTAGAATTTATACAGAATGGAGCCAAAAACAAAAAACATCCAGTGAGCTGCAGTTCTGTGGAAGGAAATACCTTGTTGATGAGGGAGGTATCTCGATAACTCAGATAACCGGTCTGTACAATTGTGGTGAGAAGAATGCTATTCTGAGATGCGGGTTGGTGCTGTTTTAGCAGCATGAGGGGGACCTACACAATATTAGGCAGGTGGTTTTAATGTTGTGGCTGATTGATATATATATACACAATATCTCACAAAAGTGCGTACACCCCTCACATTTTTGTAAATGTTTGATTATATCTTTTCATGTGACAACACTGAAGAAATGACACTTTGCTACAATGTAAAGTAGTGAGTGTACAGCTTGTATAACAGTGTAAATTTGCTGTCCCCTCAAAATAACTCAACACAGCCATTAATGTCTAAACCGCTGGCAACAAAAGTGCGTACACCCCTCACATTTTTGTAAATGTTTGATTATATCTTTTCATGTGACAACACTGAAGAAATGACACTTTGCTACAATGTAAAGTAGTGAGTGTACAGCTTGTATAACAGTGTAAATTTGCTTTCCCCTCAAAATAACTCAACACACAGCCATGTAGCCACTCACCGCTGGCAACAAATGTGAGTACACCCCTAAGTAAAAATGTTAAAATTGGGCCCAAAATGTCAATAATTTTTGTGGCCACCATTATTTTCCAGCACTGCTTTAACCCTCTTGGGCATGGAGTTCACCAGAGCTTCACAGGTTGCCACTGGAGTCCTCTTCCACTCCTCCATGATGACATCACGGAACTGGTGGATGTTAGAGACCTTGTGCTCCCCCACCTTCCGTTTGAGGATGCCCCACAATGGGGTTTAGGTGTGGAGACATGCTTGGCCAGTCCATCACCTTCACCCTCAGCTTCTATAGCAAAGCAGTGGTCGTCTTTGAGGTGTTTTTGGGGTTGTTATCATGCTGGAATACTGCCCTGCGGCCCAGTCTCCGAAGGGAGGTGATCATGCTCTGCTTCAGTATGTCACAGTACATGTTGGCATTCATGGTTCCCTCAATGAACTGTAGCTCCCCAGTGCCGGCAGCACTCATGCAGCCCCAGACCATGACACTCCCACCACCAAGCTTGAATGAAGCCAAGACACACTTGTCTTTGTACTCCTCACCTGGTTTCCGCCACACACGCTTGACACCATCTGAACCAAATATGTTTATCTTGGTCTCATCAGACCACAGGATATGTTCCAGTATTCCATGTCCTTAGTCTGCTTGTCTTCAGCAAACTGTTTTCGCGCTTTCTTGTGCATCATCGTTAGAAGAGGCTTCCTTCTGGGACGA
Organism: Xyrauchen texanus; assembly: GCF_025860055.1. Classification (NCBI taxonomy): domain Eukaryota; kingdom Metazoa; phylum Chordata; class Actinopteri; order Cypriniformes; family Catostomidae; genus Xyrauchen; species Xyrauchen texanus. The sequence goes on from NC_068299.1 coordinate 37,845,145, forward strand.
CAGCCATGCAGACCAATTTGATGCAGTGTGCGGCATATGGTCTGAGCAATGACAGGCTGACCTCCCACCCCTTCAACCTCTGCAGCAATGCCAGCAGCACTCATACGTCTATTTCCCAAAGACAACCTCTGGATATGTTCAGAGCACGTGCACTCAACTTCTTTGGTCGACCATGGCGAGGCCTGTTCTGAGTGTAACCTGTCCTGTTAAACCGCTGTATGGTCTTGGCCACCGTGCTGCAGCTCAGTGTCAGGGTCTTGACAATCTTCTTATAGCCTAGGCCATCTTTATGTAGAGCAACAATTCTTTTTTTCAGATCCTCAGAGAGTTCATTGCCATGAGGTGCCATGTTGAACTTCCAGTGACCAGTATGAGGGAGTGTGAGAGCGATGACACCAAATTTAACACACCTACTCCCCATTCACACCTGAGACCTTGTAACACTAACGAGTCACATGACACTGGGCCTAGGAAAATGGCTAATTGGGCCCAATTTGGACATTTTCACTTAGGAGTGTACTCACTTTTGTTGCCAGCGGTTTAGACATTAATGGCTGTGTGTTGAGTTATTTTGAGGGGGCAGCAAATTTACACTGTTATACAAGCTGTACACTCACTACTTTACATTGTAGCAAAGTGTTATTTCTTCAGTGTTGTCACATGAAAAGATACAATCAAATATTTACAAAAATGTGAGGGGTGTACTCACTTTTGTTGCCAGCGGTTTAGACATTAATGGCTATGTTGAGTTATTTTGAGGGGACAGCAAATTTACACTGTTATACAAGCTGTACACTCACTACTTTACATTGTAGCAAAGTGTCATTTCTTCAGTGTTGTCACATGAAAAGATATAATGAAATATTTACAAAAATGTGTATACTCAATTTTGTGAGATACTGCATATACTGTATATAAATACACACAATTTGAAAATATTCATTTTTAAATATATTATGTTTATTTAGTAAAAAAAATCCTTTGTCTGTCTACCTTGCGTTTACATTTGTAATTAACTTAGCTAAAATGTTTTGGGATGAAATGAAGTTTCCTATGATAAACAAAAACAATGTCACTCTTTTTTTAGCCATTTCACAGCAAATAAATAAATAGAAATATATGTCAAATATTGTCAAAAGGCTGAACATTTTTTTAGATTTGTAACTCTTTTGGCCAGTCCTAGTGTGCACATGAGTGTGATTATTTACAAACAGTATTATCAGTGTTAATCATAATTTTTAGGTTAAAACCGATGATGAAAATGATGTTGTAAATCACCTATCCTGGAAATATATGGAAGTCACCCGTCTTTAGATAATAGCAACTCTGTTGTTCAATAACATTTTCAAATCTTTCTATTGAGTCACATGACTGTTCAGGAGGGTGAGGAATGTGATGCCCAGAGTGACACCCACGTTTCTCCAATTATAACTGTCTGAACCTGTGGTGGATCATCTGTCTTACTTGAAAGAACGCTCAGTCTTTCACCTGGGGGGGATATTATCTGGGGTTAGCATCTTTGCCACTAATATTAGCCTATAAATAGCAGTTGCTGTAAGCGTGTGCCAGCAGAAGGGTTTTTGCGCACAGATGTAGGGTTGTAGATGGGCGGCGGGGTCTGTGTTGCTGATGGTGGGGTGCTGAACGGCATTCTCTGGCTCTGCCGAAGACTGATATGATGCACAGCAAATTGGCGTACTGCAGTAGCACCTCATCAGTAAGTGACAGCACTCTAACCAGCCTGGGCTCTGCCGAAAACCTGCTCTACGGAGCGCACGAGCCTCTGTCCAGCACTCCGCTTTACCTCAATAACAACTCCGTGTATGGACCGAGGTGAGGGAGCCATGGAAGACAAGCAGAGGATGGTTTTGGTTTTCTTCGGGGAAGTGTTGTACTAATCGTGATTTGAAGTTTGATCCTGTTGCAATTCGATTTTGATTGTGATCTCTGCTTTGTTGTCGTAGACTTGAAATGCTGCAGCAAATTGCAAACAGAGTCCAGCGAGACTGCATTGCCGGAGAGGACAAATTAGCCTTAGCGCGGAACGCTCTGCAGTCGGTAAGTTCATTCATAAGATCAATCATACTATTCCAGAGGTAGACTACAAGGCAAAAGTGTGGACACACCTGACTGAATTTAAGTTTGTCATAATCTAAAAAACCTTTTGATGTGAAGGCTTATGATTTAATGCATTTGTAGACAAATATAAATTGTGCCTATGTTTGAATTTTCTACTTTTTTTATTTTACTCTATATGGATGCGATCTCCAATTCTGTATCGTGTTTAATAGAATTCTGTATGGATATGACATTTTTAACAAAATATTTAAATTAAATTTGAAATAAAAGGTTAATTCGATAGCTAATATTTTATGCATTGTAAAGACACACTATTAAATAATATTTTATAATTACAGCTTGATTAAAAATGACAGCCAATAAAAATACTCATGTTCTTCATTTACACTTTTCTGGTAGAACTAACTTTTAAAAAACATTATTGGGCCAAAATTGTTTGGTGTTTTGGAAATGACGCCACAACAGAAGTCATATATTGAAGTCAGAGTCATATTAGAAAAAAAAAAGGTAGAAATTATTTTCACACAATAAATATTGAAATAATGTATGTTTATTTCACTCTTTATTCAGATTGTCATAGTTCTAAACATTTAATAATCTGTATTTTTTGAAAGAATTTACATAGTTACATTTTGAATGTCTGAGTATCTGATAGAAGGCTAAAACAATAACATCTATACTTAATGTATATTACAGTAAGTATAATGTATATACTTAATGTACATGTGATATATTTGTGATACATTTTGTTAAAATCTCCTCTAGGATGCCAAACGGTTGGAATCTGGAATCCAGTTTCAGAATGAAGCAGAGATCGCTGGTTTTCTGCTGGAGTGTGAGAATTTATTGAGGCAGCAGGTGGTGGATATTCAGCTTTTACTGGACGGCAAATTCTACTTGGCTGATCAGCTTGTTCAAAGGTCAGACAGTGCATGAAAGTCCATGTTAATAATGTTAAGTAAAGCAATAAGCCACTGCAGACCATGTGATTTTACCACGGTAAAGGTGCATTGCCATAAACACCCTAACACACTCGTGTTGTTTATTGCTTTTATTAAATTGTAGCATCAGCTATATTAACCACCAAAGCAATATTACTTCCACCAAAGCAATATAGTTCACAAGTCTAACTGTAGCAACTTAATGGCCACACATTTATAAAGATAGCGAATTAAACGTGGCTCATTAGATCAGAATTTAGAATCCAAACAGTCTTTTTTTTTTTTATATATCTGCTTTATGTTGGTCTCAAAGGGTATCTCAACTGCGTGATGACCTGTTGGCTCTGAGAACGGAGTGTTCCTCTGTGTACAGTAAAGGACGAAGGCTGACCACAGAACAGACCAAGATGGTGATTTCTGGCATCACGCAGAGTCTGAACTCTGGCTTTTCTCAAAACTACTCTGCTGGATTGTCCCCTGCCCTCACCCCAGGACTCACTCCCAGAGGTCTGGCCACTTTGGGGGACAGCAACACCCCTGCACTGACCCCGGCCATGACTCCCAGCATGCAGCCCACATCAGTCCAGCCCTATCTCACCGGTAGAGGTGGAGGAGGTGTGGAGTCCGGTGTGCTTCAGCAGCTCAAACACATGCAGATCCGCAAGCCCATGCTCAAGTCATCGTTCGTGGATCCCAACTTGACTGAGGACGAGGTTAATGTGAAGTTTGTACAGGATCTGCTTAGCTGGGTTGAAGACATGCAGGTACATTTACAGCTTTGATTTCAGATTCTATTTATTTATTTTAATGGAACACTGTAAAACATCATTTGCTTAATGACCTTCAGTTCTAACAGATGTAAAATTATTTGACTTGTTCTCACAGAATGTATATTTAATAAAGCCATTTGAGGGTTGATAATCCCAAAAAAGTATAAACACTTTGGCTCTGTGGCGCCATCAAAACAATGCTCGGTTTGTTGGTTTATCCTGTCCAGCCCAACCTAAAAACACTGGCTCAACCAAATGGAGTTTGGGGCGGGACCATCTGTTTGTCCAAGAGGGAGTGTTTGGAAAGCCTGTTTGAAAATGTATTACTTTTGCAATTTAGTTTTTGTTTTCATTAGTGATGAAGAAATGATACATTTACGTTTATTAGTGGTGCTTGCAAAGCATCACTATTGTAATCTCACATACTTATTTTTATTTTTCTTCTTTTTATTATTATTCTATCTCCGTACAAAACTTCGGCACCTAACTCGTCCCGCACCGTTTGGCGTAGACCCACAAATGAGGTGTCAAATCGAACGGCCTATTGAGGACACGTGTGCTATGACTTTTATAAGCTGATCGAGGTACGGTATTTGCCCCAGGGGCAAAAAAGCGGCCGAAAAATCCCATAGACTTAACATTGTGACAAACTTTGAGGCGTCACAGCTCCGAGCGAGGATTTCACAGAAACGTGTGATTTGCCACATTTGAAGAGGCTGGCAGGCTCTGTAAGAGCATACCTCAATATGGGGTAAAAGTTGCACCCCTGGGGGCAGGAGCTGCCCAAAAATGCCCCAATTGACTTATAATGGTGTAGGACGGCCCATGAAATGAAAAGGCATAGGGATTTGTATTGAACATAGCTCTGGATCACAGTGTCATAGAGACCAGGGGTGGGCTCATTTTACTCAGACGACCAATCAGTCTCTCAGGATCATTGTGAAGCTATCAAGCCACGCCCTAGCAACCATTAAGAGCACCTTAGCAACAAGTCCCATAGACTTCTATTGAAACAGATCAAAGGGATATCTCCGGATAGAAGTGTCATAGAAACACAAGGGTGGTCTCGTTTGACTCGGACAGCAAACAGCCAATCATGCATCAAATCAACACTTCCTAGCCCCTCCCTAGCAACCATTGTCGAGCACCTTAACAACCAAAATCCATAGAGGGATATCTTCCATTCTGAATGTCACAGAGGCATGGGAGTTGGTTTATATCATTCATACTGACAAGCAGCCTTTGGAGATTCATGATTGGCAGCTGCCAAGCCACTCCCTAGCAACTAAACAGAGTACCCTAGCAACCGTTTAGCAGTAACTATATCTCTGCACCACAAAATCAGAGAGACTTCTGGGTTGATTTATTTCAATCAGGATGGCAAGGAGACTTGATTAGTATCACTATGGTAACTGCCTAGCAACCAGATGGGGTTACCCTAGCAACCGAGTAACAAATCACATATCTCTGCATCACAAAAACATAGAGACTTCCGGGTTGACTTATTTCAATCAGGGTGGCAAGGACACTTCATTAGTATCACTATGGTAACTGCCTAGCAACCAGATGAGCTTACCCTAGCAACCGAGTAACAAATCACATATCTCTGCATCAGAAAAACGTAGAGACTTCCGGGTTGACTTATTTCAATCAGGATGGCAAGGACACTTGATTAGTATCACTATGGTATCTGCCTAGCAACCACATGGGCTTACCCTAGCAACCAAGTAACAAATCACATATCTCTGCATCACAAAAACATAGAGACATCCGGGTTGACTTATTTCAATCAGGATGGCAAGGACACTTGATAAGTATCACTATGTTAACTGCCTAGCAACCAGATGGGGTTACCCTAGCAACCGAGAAACAAATCACATATCTCGGCACCAGAAAAGAGTACAGACTTCCGGGTTGATTTATTTCAATCAGGATGGCAAGGACACTTTATTACTATCACTATGGTAACTGCCTAGCAACCAGATGGGGTTACCCTAGCAACCGAGAAACAAATCACATATCTCGGCACCAGAAAAGAGTACAGACTTCCGGGTTGATTTATTTCAATCAGGATGGCAAGGACACTTGATTACTATCACTATGTTAACTGCCTAGCAACCAGATGGGGTTACCCTAGCAACCGAGAAACAAATCACATATCTCGGCACCAGAAAAGAGTACAGACTTCCGGGTTGATTTATTTCAATCAGGATGGCAAGGACACTTGATTACTATCACTATGGTAACTGCCTAGCAACCAGATGGGGTTACTCCTAGCAACCGAGAAACAAATCACATATCTCGGCACCAGAAAAGAGTACAGACTTCCGGGTTGATTTATTTCACTCAGCATCGCAAGGACACTTGATTACTATCACTATGGTAACTGCCTAGCAACCAGATGGGGTTACCCTAGCAACCGAGTAACAAATCACATATCTCTGCACCACAAAATAGTACTGACTTCCGGGTTGATTTATTTCACTCAGGATCGCAAGGACACTTGATTACTATCACTATGGTAACTGCCTAGCAACCAGATGGGGTTACCCTAGCAACCGAGAAACAAATCACATATCTCGGCACCAGAAAAGAGTACAGACTTCCGGGTTGATTTATTTCACTCAGCATCGCAAGGACACTTGATTACTATCACTATGGTAACTGCCTAGCAACCAGATGGGGTTACCCTAGCAACCGAGAAACAAATCACATATCTCGGCACCAGAAAACAGTACAGACTTCTGGGTTGATTTATTTCAACCAGGATGGCAAGGACACTTCATTAGTATCAATATGGTAACTGCCTAGCAACCAGATGGGGTTACCCTAGCAACCGAAGTAACAAATCACATATCTCTGCACCAGAAAACACTACAGACTTCCGGGTTGACTTATTTCACTCAGGATGGAAAGGAGCCATGTATTGTATTACCTTGGTAACTGCATAGCAACCACATGGGCTTACCCTAGCAACCGAGTAAAAAATCACATATTTCTGCACCAGAAAATCGTACAGACTTCTGGGCTGATTTATTTATGACCATAATTTTTTTTCTTTTCCAGTTACAACATGCTGTTTGACGAGTTTTGCCACGGCAAGCACCACTCACATTTTCTTCAGGAAATGTACCCATCTAGTTTTTCTTCTTATTATTATATCTCCGTACAAAACTTCGGCACCTAACTCGTCCCGCACCGTTTGGCGTAGACCCACGAATGAGGTGTCAAATCGAACGGCCTATTGAGGACACGTGTGCTATGACTTTTATAAGCTTATCGGGGTACGGTGTTTGCTCCAGGGGCAAAAAGCGCCGAAAAATCCCATAGACTTAACATTGCGACAAACTTTGACGCGTCACAGCTCCGAGCGAGGATTTCGCGAGAAACATGTGATTTGCCACATTTGAAGAGGCTGGCAGGCTCTGTAAGAGCATACCTCAATATGTGGTAAAAGTTGCACCCCTGGGGGCAAGAGCTGCCTAAAATTGCCCCCATTGACTTACAATGGTGTAGGACGGCCCATGAAATGAAATTGCATAGGGATTTTGGATTGAACATAGCTCTGGATCACAGTGTCATAGAGACAAGGGGCGGGCTCATTTTACTCAGATGACCAATCAGTCTCTCAGGATCATTGTGAAGCTATCAAGCCACGCCCTAGCAACAATTTAAAGCACCTTAGCAACAAGTCCCATAGACTTCTAATGAAAGACATCAAAGGGATATCTCCGGATAGAAGTGTCATAGAAACACAAGGGTGGTCTCGTTTGACTCGGAGCAGCAAACAGCCAATCATGAATCACCTCAACACTTCCTAGCCCCTCCCTAGCAACCATTGTCGAGCACCTTAGCAACCAAAATCCATAGAGGCATATCTTCCATTCTGAATGTCACAGAGGCATGGGAGTTGGTTTATGTCATTCATACTGACAAGCAGCCTTTGGAGATTCATGATTGGCAGCTGCCAAGCCACTCCCTAGCAACTAAACAGAGTACCCTAGCAACCGAGTAACAAATCACATATTTCTGCACCAGAAAATCGTACAGACTACTGGGTTGATTTATTTCAACCAGGATGGCAAGGACACTTCATTAGTATCACTATGGTAACTGCCTAGCAACCAGATGGGGTTACCCTAGCAACCGAGCAACAAATCACATATCTCTGCACCAGAACACACTACAGACTTCCGGGTTGACTTATTTCACTCAGGATGGAAAGAAGCCATGTATTGTATTACCTTGGTAACTGCATAGCAACCGCATGGGCTTACCCTAGCAACCGAGTAACAAATCACATATTTCTGCACCAGAAAATCGTACAGACTTCTGGGTTGATTTATTTATGACCATAATTTTTGTTTTTTTCAAGTTACAACATGCTGTTTGACGAGTTTTGCCACGGCAAGCACCACTCACATTTTCTTCAGGAAATGTACCTATCTAGTTTTTCTTATCGTTCTATCGGAATGTTTTTTATCTTCAAACATACTGACATTTTCATAGAACAAAACTTTGTGAGGTTTATGCTTAAAAGAAAAAAATTACAAAAAGTAGTTTGAGGAAAAAAAATCTTAATTAGTATTTTTCTTGCCCCATTTGTGGATTTTTCTTTTTTTATTTTAAAGCATGATGTGTACCAAATTTTATTAGATTTCTCTGAAAACAAGATTTAATATCTTATGCTATGCTTGTCAAGTAAATGTAACTTGTTTTAAGAATATTTAAGAGAAGAGGAAGTTGTAAACAACAACAAAACAAAAATGATATAAAAACATGTTTTTGTCTCTGAAAGGCTCAGCTAGATCAAGCAGAATGGGGATCCGATCTGCCGAGTGTTGAGTCAAATTTAGCGAATCATAAAGACATGCACAAAGCCATCGAAGAATTCCAGATGAGCGTTAAAGAAGCCAGACTGAGTGAGGTAATACAACATATTCCATACTTTAAGATTTATTCATTAATGGAATAGTTCTGAAAAAAACGTTCTTCTACGGATTCCAAAATGAGAAATTTAGCAGATTGTCCATGCTGGTCTTTTTCCATTTACTAAAAGTGGATAGTAACTTTTCATAAAAATACACACAAAATGCAACTTACTCGTGTGTCCCCCCCTAACAGATTCAGATGGTCCAGCCATTGAAGCAGAGTTACTCTGAGAAGTTGAACATGCTAGAGAGCAAGTACACAAGGCTGCTGGTAAAGTGTCTTTGTACAGATGTGCCTTTAGGTCCTGTGACATTAAGAACTGTGTGTCTCAGCTTCTGTGCTTTTGTATGTTTTCAGAAATGCTCTAGCGAGAGGCAGAATCATCTGGACAGCTTGTATGACTTTGTATCACGCGCAACTCAGGAGTTGATCTGGCTCAATGAGAAGGAAGAAGAGGAAGTGGCTTTCGACTGGAGCGAGCGAACCGGTAACATTTCCAGAAAGAGAGATTACCATGCAGTAAGTTTATACAACTAACATCATTTTATAATATGTGCTGGCAACAGGGCTGGGCTAATATATGTCAATGCTGATACATTTAACGTTATTATTCACAGGGTTTATGTCAAATTAAGCCACATGGTGAATATCGAGATGATTTTAATATGCTTTTTTTTACTAAGATCATGCCGGAGGGCCAGTTTCACGCCTGTTTCTTCTGTCACAACTCAGTAGTGATGTTGCTGATAGAGTTGATTCATAGAAAAAAACTTTTAAAACTATCCATTGCAATTAATCAATTAAAAACTCTGATTCGTTGAATTGTTTATGACATTGCTCAAACATGTTCATCAAGTCTCCATCTGACATTTTTCAAACATTAAATTCTTTTAGTAAAAATATGTAGAAAATGTTGCTATTATTGTTATATTGGTGCATATACATACGAATCGTTTTTTAAATATAATTTTATTATGTATTTAATTGATGAAATACATTTATTTAAGTCTAAAACAGTGTGGAAAAATGCCTTTTTTCAACCCAATTTTACTATATTTCACCTGTATCCTTTTGAATATATTTGGCATTAATATCTGTTTGGTTCTTTACATAAAATAACCTACACCTTTTATGTCTGTTCAGAGATAATACATAAATATTGAGATATTGGAATAAGGAATATTAGCGAAATATTGAAATGCCAGCCCTTGATGTAATTACTGTGGAAAATACTGTTTTGCTTGGAGGGTTGTTTTAGTTCATATGAAAGTCTGGCACCCATTCACACATATAATTACACTGAGCCTGCATGTGCTTTTAAAAAGGATATAGCTTGAAAGTGCTTTCAGTGAACACATCCTCCGCTAGCGAGCTATCAAGACAACTGTGGCAGATGTGGCAGCACTGTAAACATTCATCCGAATCAAGATTGGATGTAAATCAAAAGAGTTTTGCAAAGTCTTGACTTGCCTTTTCATGTCAAGGGGCAGGTTTGTGGAAGGGGTTAGAGTTAGTCTTCATATTCTCCTCTTTTTCTACAGGATCTCATGAGAGAACTGGATGATAAGGAGGTGGTGATCAAGTCCATCCATGAGAAGGCCGAGACCCTGCTACTGGAGAACCATCCTGCCAGACTCACCATAGAGGTAGAGCTTCAGTGATGCCTGAAATAATGCTACCATTCCAGACTTTAATGACAAAAGCTTTAGTATCAAAGCTTTATAACACATATTTTGTAAACATATACATTAGCTTTCATTAGAAACTAAAACATGATTACATTCTAGAATATTGAACAGGTCATTAGCAATTCATACTTCATATTCTAATGGTTACAAAGGTTGTGAAATGGTGATTAAAATTCTGTCATTATTTACCTACACAAAATTAGATAAGCATAATGTTAATGCTTTATACAGTATATATACACCGATCAGCCACAACATTATAACCACCTTCCTAATATTGTGTAGGTCTAATATTAGGCAGGTGGTTTTAATGTTGTGGCTGATCGGTGTATATATGTAAGTGATAATCCAAGGCTAGGTGTGCATTAAACGATTTTAATGCAAAATGGACTATCCCACTTATACCATGGTCACTTGCTATCATTGAGTAGTTACAGCTGTTATTGTTTTATAGAGTGCAATTTTTGACTGGAAGAGTAACAATGGTTAACAGGTCATTAAATCTAGAGTTCTGTCCGTTCTAAATCAGACACAGAAATAAAGACCAAACACTCTTTAAAAACTGTGAATTTATATATTCAGTACAGAAATAATAATAGCCACATTATGTAGAAGGGTTGGCACTCCTCAGAACATGTAATATTTAATTCCTATTCTTTGTCGTGTTCACATTAATGAGGATAAACCAGCATTGCTGACGTGACAGTTATAAAAGTAGCACTTACTGTTCAAGACGAGGAGAAAATCATGCAAAACACTCCAAACATCTAGACTTTGACCCCTGAGGTATCTATATATGGTATCCATTAAGGCAGCATGATTGATTGAATTAAGAATAAAATAGCAATGTGGCATTGATTGATTTTAAAACAGCAAAACACTGGATGGTATGAAGTGGTCTACATTCAGAGCTTCCATCAGTGATGTGTGATCGCGGTGCGCCCTCTAGCAGTTATACACACACATGTTGAGCAGACAATGAAACTGTTTTAGAAGATTTTTTATTATTTTACAATATAAATTATGTTGCCTCATCTTATCGGATAGTGAAAGATGCATTTAAAAGGTTGCGGTTACCTTCTCTCCCCCTCTGTGCAAAACAGCTGAATGTCAAACAATACTTTCCACACAAGTGCTTTGGGTGAGTAATATGGGGCTGATGAACACTTGTCTTTTCCATGTTTCCTGTAGTGCTTCACAGTTGATTTGTAACGGCACTGCATGATTTAATGATGTTGTTTTGTGATGTGACAGTTAATCCTAGTTCTGAGACTACATTCGCGATCGGAGATCATTTAAACAGAGGCATAAACATCTTGCAATGTCTCATCACGGAGCACAGCAGAGAAGGCGCATTAATATAGAATGGCGAACTACCTGTGCATTAAACAGTTTTAACGCACACTTTCCATCCAATCAGAATTGAGTATTCAAACAGACCATGTTGTATATATATATAGTATTTAAAAATATGTATCAATAAATTCAATGAATACATAGATTTTCCCTCTAACTGTATATTTCATCCTTGAAATTCTCATAGGCATACAAAGCAGCCATGCAAACCCAATGGAGCTGGATTCTGCAGCTTTGCCACTGTGTGGAGCAACACCTGAAAGAGAACACTGTTTACTTTGATGTGAGTTACAAAGCTATTCCACCATAACATTGGGTTGACTTGTCACTGTTCATGTAAAACTAATACTGTTACTCCCCTTGCAGTTTTTCAAGGATACCAAAGAGTCGTTGGATTACCTCAAGAGCCTCCAAGATGCCATCCACAGAAAGTATAGCTGTGACCGAAGCAGCAGTTTGCATCGGCTGGAGGATCTAATTCAAGAGTCCATGGTTAGTTGGATTCGATGCCAAAACCTTTTTAAGGCCTATTCCCCATAGATCTGTCAATAGAGTTGGGAACCAAGAACCTGTTCTTCCAGTTTTTGTTTAGAATGTTTATTAAGGAACAACTTTTCAGGGGTTGGAGTGGGCTGATCTTCAAGTACAGGTGAAACTCGAAAAATTTGAATATCGTGCAAAAGTTCATTAATTTCAGTAATTCAACATAAAAGGTGAAACTAATATATTATATAGACTCATTACAAGCAAAGTAAGATATTTCAAGCCTTTATTTGATATAATTTTGATGATTATGGCTTACAGCTTATGAAAACCTCAGAAAATTAGAATATTGTGAAAAGGTTCAGTATTGTAGGCTCAAAGTGTCACACTCTAATCAGCTAAACACCTGCAAAGGGTTCCTGAGCCTTTAAATGGTCTCTCAGTCTGGTTCAGTTGAATTCACAATCATGGGGAAGACTGCTGACCTGACAGTTGTGCAGAAAACCATCATTGACACCCTCCACAAGGAGGGAAAGCCTCAGAAGGTAATTGCAAAAGAAGTTGGATGTTCTCAAAGTGCTGTATCAAAGCACATTAATAGAAAGTTAAGTGGAAGGGAAAAGTGTGGAAGAAAAAGGTGCACAAGCAGCAGGGATGACCGTAGCCTGGAGAGGATTGTCAGGAAAAGGCCATTCAAATGTGTGGGGAAGCTTCACAAGGAGTGGACTGAGGCTGGAGTTACTGCATCAAGAGCCACTACACACAGACGGGTCCTGGACACGGGCTTCAAATGTCAAACGTCTTACCTGGGCTAAAGAAAAAAAGAACTGGTCTGTTGCTCAGTGGTCCAAAGTCCTCTTTTCTGATGAGAGCAAATTTTGCATCTCATTTGGAAACCAAGGTCCCAGAGTCTGGAGGAAGAATGGAGAGGCACACAATCCAAGATGCTTGAAGTCCAGTGTGAAGTTTCCACAGTCTGTGTTGGTTTGGGGAGCCATGTCATCGGCTGGTGTTGGTCCACTGTGCTTTATTAAGTCCAGAGTCAACGCAGCCGTCTACCGGGACATTTTAGAGCACTTCATGCTTCCTTCAGCAGACAAGCTTTATGGAGATGCTGACTTCATTTTCCAGCAGGACTTGGCACCTGCCCACACTGCCAAAAGTACCAAAACCTGGTTCAATGACCATGGTATTACTGTGCTTGATTGGCCAGCAAACTCGCCTGACCTGAATCCCATAGAGAATCTATGTGGCATTGCCAAGAGAAAGATGAGAGACATGAGACCAAACAATGCAGAAGAGCTGAAGGCCGCTATTGAAGCATATTGGTCTTCCATAACACCTCAGCAGTGCCACAGGCTGATAGCATCCATGCCACGCCGCATTGAGGCAGTAATTAATGCAAAAGGGGCCCAAACCAAGTACTGAGTACATATGCATGATTATACTTTTCAGAGGGCCGACATTTCTGTATTTAAAATCCTTTTTTTTATTGATTTCATGTAATATTCTAATTTTCTGAGATTCTGAATTTGGGGTTTTCATAAGCTGTAAGCCATAATCATCAAAATTATATCAAATAAAGGCTTGAAATATCTTACATTGCTTGTAATGAGTCTATATAATATATTAGTTTCACCTTTTGAGTTAAATTACTGAAATTAACGAACTTTTGCACGATATTCTAATTTTTCGAGTTTCACCTGTACTAAAGAATCATTAATGGAACCAATAAGTGGAATTGCAATCCAAACCAGAATCATTCAATTCCTTCCAATTCCCATCCCATCCTTAGTGATTAAATGCATTGATGTATGTGAATGATTGAGGTAGGATTGTTGTGTCCACACAGGATGAGAAAGAGCAGCTCCTGAAATACAGCAGCACTGTGGGCGGGTTAGTGGGCAGAGCGAAGTCTGTCATTCAGCTCAAACCTCGCAACCCAGAGAATCCTGTCAGAACATCCATACATGTCAAAGCCATCTGTGACTACCGCCAGATAGAGGTTCATTCACCATCAGAATATTACACGCTGCATATTTACAACAGTGTTTCATATAGTGCTGATTTGTTTCATAAACTTTCTTCTCTCCTCTCAGATCACCATTGGTAAAGAAGATGAGTGTGTCCTGGTGAGTAATTCTCACAGAGCCAAGTGGAAAGTCATCAGTCCATCAGGAAATGAGGCTATGGTGCCTTCAGTCTGCTTCAGTGTGCCACCACCTAATAAAGAGGCAATTGAAATGGCAAGCAGGTGAGATGAGGGCATTCTTGGAATCCCTTTTATTTAGCAAGAAAGTGTGCATGTTTTGCCATATTAAAGCCATTGGTAGGCTGACTTTGTGACGACTATACACCGTGGCTTTGCAGCGCTATCCAAACAGCGCTCTGTTAGTTTTAGCATCACAACATGCCAACTTTTGGCTCCACCAATGGCATGAATTATGGGCAGAACTACAACCCCATTTCCGAAAAAGTTGGGACAGTATGAAAAATGCAAACAAAAGGAATGATTTGTAAATTATAATCACCCTTTGCTAAATTGAAAGCACTACAACTACACATTATATAATGTTTTGACCTGTGAATTTAATTTTGTTTTATTTTTTTAAATGTACTGTCATTTCAAATCAGATGATTGCAACATGCTCCAAAAAAGTTGGGACAGTCGAGTGTGTTCCATTGTTAAACATCACCATTTCTTCTTATAACACTTATTTAAGCATTTGGACACTGAAGTTTGTTCCCCCAATCATCCATTATGTAGGTCTTTAGCTGCAATATTGTACGGGGTCTTCGTTGCCTTATGGTGTACTTCATAATGTGCCACACATTCCCAATTAGATACAGGTCAGGACTGCAGGCAGGCCAACCTAGCACCCATACTTTCTGCTTACACAGCCATGCACTTGTAATCTGGGCATGGTTTGAAGTTGTCCTACTGGAAAATGCAGGGGCATCCCTGGAAAAGACGGTGCTGGATGGCAGTATTTGTTGCTCCAAAATCTTTACATATCTGTCTGCATTCATGGTGTTCTCACAGATGTGTGAGTTCCCTGTGACAGGGGCACTTACACACCTCTAGCCTATACAGACACTGGCTTATGGACCTGATGCTAATAACAGCTTGGATGGTCATTTTCCTATTTGGCCTGGATAATATGATGGCTGTGTTTTTCAAAAAACTTTTTGAAATGTGGACTCTTCGGACAAAAAAACACAGTTCCACTGTTCTACTTTCCATCTAAGATGAGACCGAGACCAGAGAATTCAACGGCGCTTCTGGACAGTGTTGATGTAGGGCTTCTTCTTTGCATAGTAATGTCTTAACGTGCATCTGTGGATGCAGTGGCGAGTGGCGTTAACTTACAAAGGTTTAATAAAGTTATCCCAATCCCATGTTCATGATATCCATTACAGATGAATGATGTTGTTTAAGACAGTGACATCTAAGGGATCAGAGATCAAGCGCATTCAGAAATGGTTTTCGTCTTGCCCTTTAACATTTACATTTATGCATTTGGCAGACGCTTTTATCCAAAGCGACTTACAGTGCACTTATTACAGGGAAAATCCCCCCGGAGCAACCTGGAGTTAAGTAACTTGC
>NC_068299.1:37861500-37871763 GCF_025860055.1 Xyrauchen texanus
AGGTCCTTCTCAAAAAATTAGCATATTGTGATAAAGGTCATTATTTTCCATAATGTAATGATAAAAATTAAACTTTCATATATTTTAGATTCATTGCACACCAACTGAAATATTTCAGGTCTTTTATTGTTTTAATACTGATGATTTTGGCATACAGCTCATGAAAACCCAAAATTCCTATCTCAAAAAATTAGCATATCATGAAAAGGGTCTCTAAACAAGCTATTAACCTAATCATCTGAATCAACTAATTAACTCTAAACACCTGCAAAAGATTTCTGAGGCTTTTAAAAACTCCCAGCCTGTTTCATTACTCAAAACCGCAATCATGGGTAAGACTGCCGACTTGACTGCTGTCCAGAAGTCCATCATTGACACCCTCAAGCAAGAGGGTAAGACACAGAAAGAAATTTCTGAATAAATAGGCTGTTCCCAGAGTGCTGTATCAAGGCACCTCAGTGGGAAGTCTGTGGGAAGGCAAAAGTGTGGCAAAAACGCTGCACAACGAGAAGAGGTGACCGGACCCTGAGGAAGATTGTGGAGAAGGACCCGATTCCAGACCTTGGGGGACCTGCGGAAGCAGTGGACTGAGTCTGGAGTAGAAACATCCCCGCATTCCCCAGGTCAAGCCACTTTTGAACCAGAAACAGCGGCAGAAGCGCCTGACCTGGGCTACAGAGAAGCAGCACTGGACTGTTGCTCAGTGGTCCAAAGTACTTTTTTCGGATGAAAGCAAATTTTGCATGTCATTCGGAAATCAAGGTGCCAGAGTCTGGAGGAAGACTGGGGAGAAGGAAATGCCAAAATGCCTGAAGTCCAGTGTCAAGTACCCACAGTCAGTGATGGTCTGGGGTGCCATGTCAGCTGCTGGTGTTGGTCCACTGTGTTTTATCAAGGGCAGGGTCAATGCAGCTAGCTATCAGGAGATTTTGGAGCACTTCATGCTTCCATCTGCTGAAAAGCTTTATGGAGATGAAGATTTAATTTTTCAACACGACCTGGCACCTGCTCACAGTGCCAAAACCACTGGTAAATGGTTTACTGACCATGGTATTACTGTGCTCAATTGGCCTGCCAACTCTCCTGACCTGAACCCCATAGAGAATCTGTGGGATATTGTGAAGAGAAGTTGAGAGACGTAAGACCCAACACTCTGGATGAGCTTAAGGCGCTTATCGAAGCATCCTGGGCCTCCATAACACCTCAGCAGTGCCACAGGCTGATTGCCTCCATGCCACGCACGCATTGAAGCAGTCATTTCTGCAAAAGGATTCCCGACCAAGTATTGAGTGCATAACTGAACATAATTATTTGAAGGTTGACCTTTTTTTTGGTATTAAAAACACTTCTTTTATTGGTCGGATGAAATATGCTAATTTTTTGAGATAGGAATTTTGGGTTTTCATGAGCTGTATGCCAAAATCATCAGTATTAAAACAATAAAAGACCTGAAATATTTCAGTTGGTGTGCAATGAATCTAAAATATATGAAAGTTTAATTTTTATCATTACATTATGGAAAATAATGACCTTTATCACAATATGCTAATTTTTTGAGAAGGACCTGTACTAATTGTGCAACTGTGATCAAAGAAGTTGAAAATTCACACCAAAACAATTGTGTCCACAGAATCTATTCTTTCAAATTTGGCAATTTTGGTCATGTTATCTTCACATGTGCTTGGACTCTTTTGTGAAAACTACTTTTGTGAAATGGACATGATTTTGTGAGATTCACCCAGTAATCAATATTCTGTTGACAAAGGAATGTGGCTGTACTTTCATTACAAAGTGCATTTTAGCGTTATACCAGCTCTGTCATATTACTGTAAACAAGATTTGTGATTGTTTTTTAAACCGAGTGGCAAATTAATAAAGCTCAACTTGTACAGAACTCAGAACAAATTGTTACCAACCATTTGTGACTGGACTTGACTCACTGAAACTATTCAGTTGTTCTTTGGCCAACTTGTTATTAACTGTACCTTAGACATTAGTACTTGGACATTAGTGAGGACAATAAAAACATTATATTTTCATAATGTTTCTTATGTTCATTTAAGTAAAGAATTCAATGTCAGCTTTCAAAGTGTTCACACATAAAAGCAAACTCTGTGAGTGAGAGCATATGTGTGTGTGGACATCAAGCTCTTTACAGCTTCAATTCCACATTCTTCAAGATTAAGAGAGGACATTTTTGGCCTTGTGTTGAGATTATCATCAATCATTTTTCCATTTTAGGAAACGTTGAGCGTCTGAGATTCCAGAGGGTTGGCAGTAATCTGGTGGGCTGTGTGAGACTCTGACCTGCAACAATGCATTGTCCAGCAGCTGTCTCCTCTGTGCAGTTTTTTCCAGGATGGTTCTCCAGCGCTGGTTGAGGTTCTCCAGCTTATTCTGCAGACCGCTGGCCTCCTCTCCAGCACTTGAGTCAATCAGGTCACAGCCAGCTTTGTTCACAGCTTCCACCGTACTCTTATGGGCCAGAACATCATTCTGCAATACCTGCCCAATGGAAACCAATGAGAAATCTTGATTACATGATTATTGATGAAAGCCAATCCTGAAGCTTATAGCAAAAAAAACAAAAACATCTGTGCACACATCAGGGGAGTCGGGAATATGACCGTCACTCCTAAAACTAATCAGCATATACATGGTCATTTTGAGCTTGTTTTCACTTTGACGTACATGGTGTTTTGCAAGCGCGATCTCGATGGCTTTTGGGTCTCCACATGACTTCCTCTGTTCACTCAGCAGCTCTTCAGTGTGAGTAAGCCAGGCCAAAAGTTCATCTAAAGCATGCTGGAACTGCCCAAGAGCTAATAGCGCACCCTCCAGTTTGTGCTACAAGAGATCAGGACAAAGAAAATCACAAATGTACTATTTTGAATTCATTTAGTATAGTGTAATATCAAAGGTACAAGTATTATACAGTTAAAAAATAAACTTCAAAGTTGAAGTGAGTAATTTATTTGCCATTAGCAGCACCAAACAAAATTGAACTTGTTTTGAGTGTCCCAACTGGACTGAACAATATTGGCACTCAAATGATGGTGCAAGTTTGGGATGCACAATAAGCTTGTGTGAACAATGGCAGATGAAAGGAGCATTTGAAACTTGTTGAAAAAGTATTACGTCATCATTTTTGCAAAATTCAGCGAGAACTTGCACACTAAAAACTTACTCCACCACTTTCTACTTATGTAGGCCTTGTGGGTGGGGAAACGTAATATTAATAAATAAATGCCCAGTTTTCACAATCAAATGAAATACTGAGAGATAAGCCCTGCCATATATGAAAATACATCCAGGTCACCCTTTTTGACTAATGAAATTTCATGACTTTTCCTAGGTGTTTTGATTATCAGATGCAGAATTTTAAAAGTCATTTTTATTCAGACCAATTCACTAATGATTCATTCAAACTGATTTATGATAGTTTTGACCCGTTATTGGCCTAAACGAAGGAATCTCTCACAAATCAGACATCATGGCAAGTTTTAGGGGCCATTCACACTGAATACATTCCATGACTTTCCCAGGCCAGGAAAACACTATTTTGTTTTTATTCCCTGATATTTCCAGGTTTTCCAAGACCGTGGTAACACTGAATCACAAAAGTTACATAAAAATGCAACATAAGAACTCAAAATCAAGTGGGATAATTTACCTGTTTACTTTCTTACAAATTCCTGGGGTTATTGTTCATACTTTTTGGTACATGTTATCCAAAGAAAAGACAAAAAGGTATTCTTAATTTCTCCCAGTTGTCTGACCTGTCTGTTAATAATCTTTTTGTCCAGGTTGTCCCAGAGCATCTTCAGCTCATTCATTGGCTCCAGGATGGGACTGCGGTCATCTTCCTCTAACACCTTCTTCAGCAGGACTCCGGTTTGATGATTCAACCTCTCCATCTCGATCTGCAGCTGGTACGCCTCACCTTTGAACTCCTAAACACATACACACACACCATAAAAACAATTGTTACATGAAGTTCTGTCAGGAATTGCTCACAAAGGGAATATCATACAAAGAAGTTCACCTCACCTTTAATCCATTTAAAAACATTAAAGGTTAAACATTAACAATTGTGCAGACTTAAAGCAACTGTGTAAGATCAAAGGAATTAATCGCTCCAAGTGTAGACACAGCTGCTATGTACTCTGGCAGGTCAATTCTACTCTAGAAACAGTGAAAAGTGAATGGGGCTGTAGATAAATAGCTTTATGCTTTCAACTGCATTGACTGTGACAACAAACTCAGGCTCACGAGAATGAGAAAATCTCCCACACACAAACAGTAAAGCAATACCTTCAGCTCCTCAATCTGTTGTTTCACTGTTTCCAGGTCTGTGCCCACGGATGACATCGAGTCCAGTTTGCCTTCCATAATATCCACAGAGTCAAACATGTTCTGTAGAGGAGGGAAAACTATTGTTATACAGAGAACAAAATCCAGCTTTACATAGAGTCGAGTTTCACTTTTAGCCCAAATACAAAAGTGGCTAACTAAGACAACTAACAATGTAATGAGCAAAACTACAGTGGGCCACACCTAAACCAACTCTACTCAAATCTGGTGTTTTGGGGAAACAACTAAAGTACAGATATAAGTAGAAGTGGAACTGTTTGATTTTAGAGTTGAAACAATTAGTCGAAGTTCTCGACAATGTCGACAAAATGTTTTGTTGTCTAATAGTCTTTGATCTCATTTAACGTAACATGAGATCACATTAAACTCTAATTATGGCACACGAGAGCAGCACTGCAGTTCGCACCTGACTGAGGGGAGGAAGAATTACACAGATCACAGTCCAAATGCACTCTAAACTTTCTCAGCTTCAGGTGATGTAGATCGCAAAGAATGAGGGAATTATACAAAAATACCAAATAATAAATACAGAATCACTCTCGTTGTAGAATAAGCAGAGCCGGAGCCCTTTAAAGGAAACACCCCAGCGTTACATATTTAATGCAGTTATATCTAATGTATTATAGCTTTATTAAAGTACATATAATACGGAAGCAGATCATGTAAATAATTACAAACTCCGTAACTGGCATTCTCTGTGCGGTCAGCACCTCTTCTATGAGTTACGCAAATGTCCCGATCTAAGGGAGAGAGATTGAAACTGCACCCGGCAGAGGCGCACTCTGTCGACTCTGTCTCTCGAGCACACACGCTTAATGCAGCTAGATTATAACGTGATGGCTCACAACTTATTGAATCATAATATATGTCACTGTGCATTTCTTATCTTGAAAAAAATTGGCAATACGCAGCTTTATCATTAAGATAGAGTTTGTTTTTGAGAGTTAAAGATGGATCGAAGTGAACAGAAAGGTGAGAGAGGTAGTCATCGCCCCATTATACACTGCAACAAAATACATTTTTGATTTGGCTTGCTTTCCAATATAAATATCTAAAACCCCTTACATTTTCTTTAGCAGCTATACTGCAGAAGATTTTTTTTTTTTATCTGAGAATGTTGAATATAATATTAAAAATACAAATATTTTTAAATATCTAAAAATCCTTTAAAAAAAGATGCATTACCTGAGAGGCTGTTATGTATACCTTGTCGTGTTTCACCGTTGCCCTTTGTTTGTCATTTTTGTCACTTTTGTAGTTCCGTAGTTCTCACGTTTGTCACCCTTTTAGTTCCATAGTTTTCTTGTCAGCCTTCGCGTTCTCTGTTCATTGTTTTCACCTGCCCTCGTTAGTTGTCTTTGGTTTTAGTTTATCACCTTGTTATCATGTTTGAGTTCTGTTTGTTCATTGGTTCTTGTCTCCCTATGTCCATGTATTTAAACCCTGTCTGTTTGTTTCGTCGCTGTCAATCGTTGAATGTTGTTAGCCTGGTATGTGTTCCCTACCCTTGTTTTCAGTGTTATGTTTATTTCCCCATTGAGGGTTTTTTTCCTTTGTTTTGCGTTTGTTCCTTTTGTTAATAAAAGTAAAGCTGCACTTAGATCCGCTCTCCTCGTCTGCCTTCGCTGTTCTCATTCGTAACAGAGGCAGCATATCAGATATTTAGACTTGCTTATAGAGAATAGATCTTGAATATATTTTGTCTTTACTGCACTGGCAGAAGTATAACCAAGAGAAAAAATACACTTATATACAAAATACACTTAAATTCAAAATTCACTCTCCCAAAGCAATTCTTAACATCTCATATACTGTTTCTCATGTAAATGTATCTTTTTTTAAGGATTTTTAGACAATTTTAAATGGAAAACAAGAGAAAACACTTGATAACAATATGATTTTTTGCAGTGAATTTCTTTACTGAATTAAACTTAATAAAGTAGTTTTTCCCCTTTAATTCAGTAAATGTCATTTAGAGGTATTTTTAAAAGATGATTTTGTTTTATTTTTAAGCACGTTTAATACAAACTTTTAAGTCAGGGCACAAGCTGAATAATCGTTAAAAGCAAATGTTTAATCAATGCAATAATCGCCAAATAGTCGAATAATCATTCTAATAATCGTTAGATTAATCGATTATCAAAATATATGTTAGTTGCAGCCCTAGTTGATATTCATTCTGATTTCGTTCTAAGAGATAAAATGACTTTGATTATGAGACTAAATGAGAAACAAAATAAAGAATCAGTGCAGTAAAATGAATCAGCAACTTCCTATCAACTAATCAGATTAGGGTTAGCTAAAGGTCTATGATTGTTGAACAGTGATGTTGCTCCAGGAATATGTCCTACTTGGCTAAATCAGGGGTTTTCAAACCTTTTGATGCCAACGACCCCTAAATAGGATGATCCTTTGCAGGGCAGCCCCTTCCTAAAATATAAAGGCAGCTATATATTGTCACAAATAAACGGGGTTCCCACACATTTTGAACAATACATTTTCAATGCAATCACATGCATGACTACTGAATAAAGTCAAATAATATACAAATAATAATAATAATTGTGATTAATCACATAATTGTTGCACATTATTAAATAAAGAAAATACACAGTATGTGTATGTCTGATTTGGGTGATTTGTGTGGATGAAACTCGTAGCAGAATATATAGTATTGTACATTCAGACACTGTATGGAGATAGAGTTCTGCTGCACCTGTGATGCGGTCTGTAAGATCAATGATATTTATTCATGAGAAAGACAAACTGAATGGGGCTGTAGATAAACAGTCAACAGAGATCAAAGCATTATGCTATGACAATAAGCATGACTATGTGAAAATCACTCTTTGGAGGAATCTCAAGTAATCTGTAAAGAACATGTCCAGGTCATCCTGTATTTCAGCCCCAAATCAGAATAAAGCACTAAGAAATTATTATTATTTCTTTTTTTTTACAAAAAGAAAATGAATCCCATTTGTAGGATCTTTAATGGGATACTGTGTCAACTCAACCAGATATCTCCGGCTAAATATATTTCCTTTGATAATAGTTTTTTTTTTAACTTGTGATAGAAATACATAAATTATGATAAAATCCAATTATTAAATGTCATGGATCAATATTTTCTGAATAATCTATAATTTTGTTGAGTGGGTGATTTTGGATCAAGACTACAGGTTAAAAAAATAATCTTAGAAATGTAGGCTCGAATCAAAATATATTTTTCCTCTGAAATGGTTAATTATTCCCCAGATAAAAAGAAGATATAGATTTCCATTTTACCCAGAAAACAATTTAAATTCCCACTTTGATGTATTTAATTACCTATATTTTTTTTAGATCAATCTACTCGAAATCACCTTGGGCTGCTTGTAAGTAACATGTGTGTGTATATATATATATATATATACACTGCACATTACACTAACGCACACACCACAAACACACACAACAGTGATTCCGTGACAGTGATCAAGTGATGGAGAAAGGCTTAATGCAATCTGTTGTACCAAACAAGCTCAAAAGGGACTTGTGACAGAAATCAAGTACTTTGCAGCATCTGTAAGGCACAATTTAATTACCACAGAAGCACATCGTCTTAAATATTAAGAAAACGCAAAATGAGATGTTTTTGTCTGCAAGCGTTTTTCATGTGGAGTTCAAATCGACGCATGACGATGGCGTAAACACCCTGATGCAAATCGTGAAAGCGGCTTCTCAACTGGTGTAGCAAAGCGGACAGTCAGAGTCTACTGGCTGGTTAATATTGTGGAGGAGAGTTTAAGAAATTAGGGTGTGTGTGCTTGTCATCTGTGGTCCCTGCATGTATATATCAGACACTGTTCCATGAAGATCTCGTGCATGTAGATGTAAGTGCTTTTTCCAAAATTTTCGGTTATTTCCTTTTAAAGCCACACATAGCGGTCAAAGTTTAAACTCTTGTCTCGTGCAGCAGTTGATTGACAGGTGAGGGGTGCTGCTTCGTTGCTATCTGGGATGCATCTGCATGGCATTTACATCTCAAATGTGATGTCATTACATTTTTGTCTACCTCTGTATGTGGTTGGGATCTGATCTGACCCCCTTATTTAGAACTGACCACTTGTGATCGAATCATTCGAAACGCATCTTAAAGGGATAGTTCACCCAAAAATAATTTACTCACCCTCATACAATCGCAAATGTGTATGACTTCCTTTCTTCTGCAGAACACAAAAACTCCAGTAGTTAAATCCATATCTTCAGAGGTGATATGAGGGCGTGGGTGAGAAAAAGATCAATATTTGTTATTTTTTGCTAGACATTCTTCACCTGCCCAGCAGGGGGCGATTTGAATAGAAGAATGCGAATCACATGTTTCTCATCCACACCTATCACATTGCTTCTGAAGATATTGATTTAACCACTGGAGTCTTATGTATATTACTAATGTATATTACTTTTATGCTGACTTGTGTGATTTTCTGAGCTTAAAAAATTTGGCACCCATTCTCTTGAATTGTATGGACCAAAAGAGCTGAGAAATTCATCTAAAAATCTTTATTTGAGTTCAGCGGATGAACTATCCCTTTAATACCAGTTGTAAACGGGGTCTAAAATGACTCCAGCCAAAGCTAGCCAATGCTATAGAATGACTTCTGGTGGAAGAAGCACCCACATCTGTTTCCTGTGTAAGATCACTGGGAAAAAGTTGGATAGAGGCAAATCTAAAAACAAATATGTGAAAAATCGCAATTACATTTTTTAATCGACTGACAGAACTAACATGTATATACATACACACATGGAAAGAAATTGGTACTTTTATTCACCAAAGTGGCATTCAACAGATCACAATGTATAGTCAGTACATTAATAACGCGACAAATTTAATATAACAATTTGAAAAGTTTCAGAACTTCTTAAACTACTTCAAGAGTTCTAATAAAAAAATCCTCCATCGCGAGCAAAGACAGCTTTGAGATCCTTGGTATTCTAGCTGTCAGTTTGTCCAGATACTCATGTGACATTTCACCCCACATTTCCTGTATCACTTGCCATACATGTGTCTGTCTTGTCGGGCACTTCTCACGACCTTACAGTCTAGCTGATCCCACAAAATCTCAATGGGATTAAGATCCATAACACTCTTTTCCAATTATCTGTTGTCCAATGTCTGTGTTTCTTTTGCCCACTCTAACCTATTATTTTTGTTTTTCTGTTTCAAAAGTGTTTTTTCTTTGAAATTCTTCCCATAAGGCCTGCAACCCTGAGTCTTCTTTACTGTTAGA
Organism: Xyrauchen texanus; assembly: GCF_025860055.1. Taxonomy (NCBI): domain Eukaryota; kingdom Metazoa; phylum Chordata; class Actinopteri; order Cypriniformes; family Catostomidae; genus Xyrauchen; species Xyrauchen texanus. The sequence goes on from NC_068299.1 coordinate 37,871,148, forward strand.
GATTGTGGCAGGGTGGAGGGCGGACAGGTGTGTATGATCACGTACTCGCCCCGCCTCCGCCCTGCCACATACATGAAACTGGTGTTGAGCGAGTAGAATTCAATGAAGCTGTAAGCTGAGGACATGTGAGGCGTCTATTTCTCAAACTAGAGACTCTGATGTACTTCTCCTCTTGTTTAGTTGTACATCTTAAGACATGCCAGTCTATTACATACTGTGGCAACTCAAAAACAAACACAATGTTAAGCTTCATTTAATGAACCAAATAGCTTTCAACTGTGTTTGATATAATGGCAAGTGATTTTCTAGTACCAAATTAACAATTTAGCATGATTACTCAAGAATAAGGTGTTGGAGTGATGGTTGCTGGAAATGGGGCCTGTCTAGATTTGATATAAAAAAAATAAATAATTTAAATAGTGATGATGGTGCTGTTTCTTACATCAGTAATGTCCTGACTATATTTTCTGATCAGTTGTGAATGCCACTTTGGTGAATTAAAGTACCAATTTCCTTCCTAAACAGCAAAATCTGTACATTATTCCAAACTTTTGGCCACAGAATGTGTGTATGTGTGTGTGTGTGTGTGTGTGTGTGTGTGTGTGTGTGTGTGTGT
>NC_068299.1:37872263-37965378 GCF_025860055.1 Xyrauchen texanus
GTGTGTGTGTAGGCATATGTGGTTTATGAGACCAATTTTCAGGTTTACACACCAGCATTACGAGGCCATTCGGTTTATGAGACCAATTTTGATGGTCTCGTAATTCGGGAATTTAAATTGTTATAATTATTGAATAATAATAATTTAAAGCATTATTAATAGATGTATGATTACTACATTACTAGTTTTATTAATTCACATTGCTATTTGAATGTGATAAACATCCCCACGCTTTTTATGACCTTTACAAATATGGACCTTTTAAACCATGATGTGTATGTGTGAACTTTGAACAGTGCCCCTGTAGGTGGGAATTGGTATTGCAAGGTACACACATTCGCGCCAAATAACACACATTTCCCCGCTAAATCATACACATTTCCCCGCCATATCGTACAATTGGCCGTAAACGTCGGCTGTTTCGAGAAGATTCGCCGCGTTTGGAGAAGTGATTAACATCGGAGCTGCAACAGTTCTTCAGCATCATGGAATTTACCGAAAACTGAAAAGTAAGCCCTTTTATTTAATATTTTATACATTTAATGAAAAATGTGTCTGATAGCCTCAGTGGAGTTTAAATAGCTTTACGACTTATTTAATTGTTCATTACTCAGTTAAGATTACTCGTAACTAATGAAATACTGTCATGAGTGTGCATACAGTGAGTTATCTTCTAACTTCACCTGCTTGTACACGCTTGTTGATTTATCAGTTTATCATAAACGTGTCAACAAGAATACTTTCAGCTGTCGGTGATGGTTATGGAGCAGAAAGGGGCAAACCAACTATTAGTTAAAAAAGCACTCTGTTTAAAGCTCCAAACCATACCCAATTATATGAAACTAGCGATAATATTGTTATTCTGTGTTCTGTGTGTGTTATTTTGGGCCACTGCTAAAGCAATGAGTTATTAATATTATTCTGCATATCTGTGGAGACTGACTTGACATTATATTTTGTACTAGGGGACTAAATCCTCTCAGAGATACAGAACAGCACGTGAAGTTGGACAAAGATTAAGACATACATGGATATATATATATATCAATCACACCAAAGGTAAGATGTTTTTGTAAACCTTTTGTCTCTTAATGCAAGTTGAGCTCTGTTATGTTAGATAAAGAATGCTCCATCAGACATACAGAGTGTTCATATGGAAAACAACAGATTATTTAGGTATTTTATTTTTTGATAACATGTTTATCTTAATGTTTTTGATTAGTTATTTGATTTTTCCTTTGGACTTTTCCAATCTCATTAGAAAATGTACTTTTCTATGTTTTTGCGTTGTTTATATTATTTAAGTGGTACAATACAAATGCTAACATTTATGATTTTTTAATTAGTAATCATAAAAAGTAAAAACTGTATAAAATAATAAAAAGTACTATTAGTCAAACAGTTTTGGTTAACAGATTCCCATTGCTTTATGTGTTTTATTGTGTTTTGCATATTAATTTGGCACACAATGTAATTTCAGAGTTTGTTTACTGCTTGTTTACCATTACTGCCATTAACAGTTGTGTTTTTTTTAATAGGGCTGAGGTGTATTTGCAAAAGGCTTTATGTTGAAAGGTTCATTCATTCTTGAATCCAGAGGAATCTTGTATAAGGTATCAGACTCATTAAATGAATACACAAACATCTTCATACAGTGAAATGATTACTGGGGCCGGTTGCACCAGCTGTGTGTAACTTCAATCTTAGCCTAGTTGTGGTGTAAATTGGCACTAAGTCACAATTTATGCACTACTAAATATTTGAGCATTGCACCATTAATCTTAGGTATGACGTAACCCTACGTATAAACGAAATATTTACGGCAGACTCTGACCAGGAGTAATGGATGAAATATTTAATGACATCAATGAGCTCATGTTTTGATTGACAGGCATCAGCCCTTTCGACATATATGATGGTGTTTACACTCATTACGTGAGAGAGAAAAAAACATATTTTTACGTTTAAGCATGAAACTGTTCTAACGGTGCAGTTTTCAGGATGCATCACCCGGTGTGAAGTTTCAAAATATACCAAATATATAAGAAATTCAAATATTTCCAGCCTGTTGTAATAGTATTTATTTATCATACAGTTCCTATATATTGTTATTTACACAGGGCAAATATACTATTTATTAAATCTACTTTTATTATGTATTGTATTTTAATGGGGATATAATTTATTACAGCTGACAGTTACGTGAACATCAACCGTAATAAGATCAAATTGAAGTTAACGGCTTTTTAACACTTCTGTATACAAATGTGAAGGCTGCCTATTGGATAAATACAAGTAAACATCATATTATGCGACTGCATCACTTTACGGAGAGCTTACACCCTACTAGTGAAGTCTTGCCTTAAGAACAGGTGGATCAACCAAAATAAGCACCGACTTATTTACAAACTAACTAGTAGTTACTAGGGTTGCAGCGGTATACCAGTTTCACGCTATACCACGGTTTGAAAATGGACGGTTATCACACCATGTGCATTTGCTTATCTACGGTATTGAGAAAAAAATGCAACCGGACGGAGAATCTCACATGCGCGTGTGCATCTCCTTTCCTTCTCGACTGTCTGTCAGACTCGTCAACTTGCGTCACACACACACACACACATGCAGCAGATGTCAGAGAGAAGCGAGGGGGTCTGACATGAGTGTGAGTTAAAGCAGTGTTTCTCAACTGGTCTATTCGGACTGGGACAGCAGGGAAAGAACAATGCCATGGTTCTCCCAAGTGATCGACTATTTAAGACTGCCGAGGCACATTTAATGATAATCTCGCAAACAGCTAAAGACTTCTCATCTGCACTTTCGCACGAGTGTAACGATCTCGCGATCATGATCTGCTCTTCTCTCTGGCGCACGCGTGCAATAACTGGGCTTCCCTCGATATTGCGGAGCGCAGACATCAAAACTGATGTGACCAATTTCAATTCTAGCGAGAGTTTTCTAGTTTAAAGTGTTTCGGAGATTGTCAATTCGAACCTCTCAACAGTAGCAGCCCTGACATGCCAAACAGCACTGCGGAGGAAGAGCAACACTGTGCTATGCACCGAAATAAATAAATAAATTACACACCATCACCTTTACAAATTTCTTTCATGATTTTACATGAGTAAAAGTAACTGTTATATATTTTTTATACTGTATTATTATATAGTTTCATATGAAATAATCTAAAGTTAGAATTTATTAGACCTCATTTTATATCAACAGTGGCAGCTGTAGTTAAAGTTTCAAGATGTGTTTCAGCTAATATTTATTTTTCATAAATACTGTAATTTATTATTATATAACTATTATTTAAGACTAGCACACTGACCTAACCATGGTAATGAGGAGCCTTTCCTTCTGTGTAATATGTGTATAAATATAATATTAATTAACAAACGAGATAATAATGGGCTCATATACAGTGAGGAAAATAAGTATTTGAACACCCTGCTATTTTGCAAGTTCTCCCACTTGGAAATCATGGAGGGGTCTGAAATTGTCATCGTAGGTGCATGTCCACTGTGAGAGACATAATCAAAAAGAAAAATCCAGAAATCACAATGTATGATTTTTTTAACTATTTATTTGTATGATACAGCTGCAAATAAGTATTTGAACACCTGTCTATCAGCTAGAATTCTGACCCTCAAAGACCTGTTAGTCTGCCTTTAAAATGTCCACCTCCACTCCATTTATTATCCTAAATTAGATGCACCTGTTTGAGGTCGATAACTGCATAAAGACACCTGTCCACCCCATACAATCAGTAAGAATCCAACTACTAACATGGCCAAGACCAAAGAGCTGTCCAAAGACACTGGAGACAAAACTGTACACCTCCACAAGGCTGGAAAGGGCTACGGGAAATTGCCAAGCAGCTTGGTGAAAAAAGGTCCACTGTTGGAGCAATCATTAGAAAATGGAAGAAGCTAAACATGACTGTCAATCTCCCTCGGACTGGGGCTCCATGCAAGATCTCACCTCGTGGGGTCTCAATGATCCTAAGAAAGGTGAGAAATCAGCCCAGAACTACACGGGAGGAGCTGGTCAATGACCTGAAAAGAGCTGGGACCACCGTTTCCAAGGTTACTGTTGGTAATACACTAAGACGTCATGGTTTGAAATCATGCATGGCACGGAAGGTTCCCCTGCTTAAACCAGCACATGTCAAGGCCTGTCTTAAGTTTGCCAATGACCATTTGGATGATCCAGAGGAGTCATGGGAGAAGGTCATGTGGTCAGATGAGACCAAAATAGAACTTTTTGGTCATAATTCCACTAACCGTGTTTGGAGGAAGAAGAATGATGAGTACCATCCCAAGAACACCATCCCTACTGTGAAGCATGGGGGTGGTAGCATCATGCTTTGGGGGTGTTTTTCTGCACATGGGACAGGGCTGACTGCACTGTATTAAGGAGAGGATGACCGGGGCCATGTATTGCGAGATTTTGGGGAACAACCTCCTTCCCTCAGTTAGAGCATTGAAGATGGGTCGAGGGTGGGTCTTCCAACATGACAATGACCCGAAGCACACAGCCAGGATAACCAAGGAGTGGCTCTGTAAGAAGCATATCAAGGTTCTGGTGTGGCCTAGCCAGTCTACAGACCTAAACCCAATAGAGAATCTTTGGAGGGAGCTCAAACTCCGTGTTTCTCAGTGACAGCCCAGAAACCTGACTGATCTAGAGAAGATCTGTGTGGAGGAGTGGGCCAAAATCCCTCCTGCAGTGTGTGCAAACCTGGTGAAAAACTACAGGAAACGTTTGACCTCTGTAATTGCAAACAAAGGCTACTGTACCAAATATTAACATTGATTTTCTCAGGTGTTCAAATACTTATTTGCAGCTGTATCATACAAATAAATAGTTAAAAAATCATACATTGTGATTTCTGGATTTTATTTTTTAGATTATGTCTCTCACAGTGGACATGCACCTACGATGACAATTTCAGACCCCTCCATGATTTCTAAGTGGGAGAACTTGCAAAATAGCAGGGTGTTCAAATACTTATTTTCCTCACTGTAAGTAAATATGTTCTTCAATTTTTAAAATGGGGAGAGAAACTTCCTGTAGATTTTGACATCAACAATAGAATTAATGTCACTTGATGCATGTCCTTGTATTGGAAAACCATGAACAAAACTGCAATATAAAAGGAAATGTGACCCAGGATACATTAAATACAGGTTTTGTTTAATCTATGGCAGGTCGACACTTGATTTCCAATGTAAAATCTGTCCTGAAGCAAAACCAGTTGAGAAACACTGAGTTCAAGATACAGACAGGAGCCGTCTACAGTATATGTTAACTGTTAATAATCAATATATTACTATAAACCAGTTGAGAAACACTGAGTTAAAGGTACAGACACGAGCAGTCTGGCCTCACTGTCGTGCACCTACAGTATATATTAACTGTTAATAATCAGAGGACATTACTTTAAAAGCTCACACAGCTGATGTTATTTTTCAGTTAGTAGATAATTTAACATGTAAACTAACATGTTATAGTTACATGCTATTTTTATCATGTTTATAATTCTGTTTATTATAATTCTGTTAGCTTTCTTATTTTTTCTATTTATTTATATTCAAAAGAGAGACTTTTTTACACTTCAATAAAATAAATGTTTTCAAGTTTCAATTATAATAAAGTGTTTGCTCAAAAATAAATAAATACATAAAATAACCCTTCTGTTTTCACTGATAATAGTAATTGTGTAATACTGTATACCGTGATACTGTGAAACCGTGATATTTTCTGAGACGGTTATCATACCGTAAAAATCTCATACCGTTGCAACCCTGCAAGTTAATAAGCCCTTAGTGTAAAATTTACATCCCAACTTACGTGAGAACTTACACACAGCTGGTGCAACCCTGCCCTGGTGAGTAGCCTGTATTGTACTGTATGTTAGCCCATGTGCATCTTTTGAAATGAAGCCAAATAACACATGGAGATATCTGGGGCAGACTGACATGCTTCCTAAAGATGTGTTCTCTTCTAGAGCTTCATTTTAGTTAACAATTTTAACAGTTGATTTTTATGACCCCTTTAGCATTGATGCTTCAAGCGTTGACAGATCACTTGGGAGACTAGTGAATGATGAGCAGAAACCCAATGCAAAGATGAAAAAGAAGTGGATGGTATGCCCCATCTTTTGGCCATTATGGATGGAAGGGAATTTCGAGAGATTACTTATGACTATGGAGGTGTTGACTTGCCATGACATTCCTGCCATGGACAGGAAATGCCCAAGGTAGAGTACCACTGACTTTTATTGAATAAAGTATTTTTAATAGTGAGTAGTAGTGTTGTCACGGTACCAACATTTCAGCAGTCGGTACCAATACCAGTGAAATTTCACGGTACTCGATACCATTTTCGGTACCAAAGCAAAAACAGGTTACTAAGCAACACTCTTTTATTAACAAAGTCTACAAAACATTAGCAGCAGAACTAAGAGCAGAAATATGCCATTGAGCAACAATTTAATTTAAATATATTGTTTTTTAATTATAACAAAACTGAACAATGTTTTTGATTTTTGATAAAAGATTTGCTTCAACTTTTGCAACTTTTAATTTAAGTTTTTACCAAGTACTAAAAAAGCCTAAATAAACAAGCATACAATAGAATTAATAAACTATTTCCAAACTAATGTGCAAAGTGCTCTCTTATTGATAAAGCTGCATATTGCCAATTTTCTTCATGATAAGAAATGCACAGTGACACATATATGGATATTATGATTAAATAAGTTCTAATCTATCTGCATTAAGCGTCCAGCTCGAGGGATGAGCGTCCTTAGATCGGGACATTCGCACAACTCATAGAAGAGGCGCCGACCACACAGAGAAATGCCTGTTTCTGAGTTTATAGTTATTAACATGATCTGCTTTTGTATTATTTGAACTTTAATAAAGCTATAACGCATTAAATATAACTGCATTTAAGATGTAACGCCGGGATGTTTCCTTTAAAGAGCTCCGCCTCCGCTTATTCCACAACGGGACATGCTTCTGAATGTACTTTAATCATTCCCTGATACTTTGGGATCTACATAAAATAAACGGTGAAAGTTTGGAGTGCACCTGTGATCTGTGTAATTCTGAACTGCTGCTCTCACGCGTCACCGTTACAGTTTAATGTGATTTCATGTTATGTTAAATGAGATCAAACGACTATTCGACAATGAACATTTTTCTCATCAATTTTGTATTTTCGACGATGTTAATAATGTTGACTAAACGTTTCAGCCCTAATGCAAATGATAATATGCTTTATTTGCTTGAATAAATCTGGGTGTCTTTCAGGTGCTTCATTAAGTTTTATGTGTTTCCTCCTTTCGTCAGAAAATTGCGAAAGCAGCGTTTACGAAATGGTTTTTGCTGATTTATGATATTTCCCTTTTCATCAGCCTCAAATCCAAAGAATTTTCTGAAATTTCCACTTTTTTTTTTCGACATGATTCAGTTGAGACTCCGCAGCAGCAGCTTTGCTTGTCGTCATCTTTTGCTTGTTGCAAGCGTTCGAAAGTTCCCGCCTCTGCGTGGGTACCGGGTAGACCCAGTACTCGGTACCCCGATACCTTCAGAAATTCTGGTATCGTAAATAATGTTTGAGTTAGGGATGGGCGATATGGCCAAAAAAATGTATCACGATAATTTCAGGGATTTATTGCGATAACGATACAAATGACAATAAATTATTTTCTTCTGTAAAATATCAGATTAAGTTGTGTTCCAGTGACTGTGCTGAAAAACATCACACAACAACAATTACACAATAATAATAATTCAAATCAATTACAAGTTTAAAATGTAAACACAGATTCTTTATTTATTTATACTCTCATGGTGGAAAAATAGTGCAAAGCAAACAGCAAAAGTAACAATCACCAACCATGTCTTCAGTTGTGTTTCAAAATTACAACAGAGTACAACTGCAAATAAATCCTGATAAAGTAAAGAAGTTCAGAGTGAAACACACTCTTACCCCGGATTTCCACCAACTGCGGAACGGCTGCGGATCGGCTCCGCTGCGTGTCGGATCCGTGCTCTGCCGTCCTTCAATACCTACCAGATACGGATTTGTTGCGGAATGGCTGCGTTCCGCCATGCTTGTTTTCACTCCGCACAGAGAATGTCCGCACGTGAACAGTGAATCGCTGCACGCACAAAACTACGTCATCAACTAGACTTATCGTTATTATCGCGAGGAGACACATTTTTATCGTGAGGAGAATTTTCAACGATATATCGCAAACGATAAGATATCGCCCATCCCTAGTTTGAGTACCGACTTGGTACCGGGGTACCAGTATATTTGACAACACTAGTGAGTAGTGTTGAATGCATAGAATCTCTCTCACTCCCCCAAACCCCCATGGCTCCAGCTACTGTCCAGGACCACACATCCCTTCAAAATATGGTGCTGACAAAATTAATGACAATCAATTCTAAAAGTTATATTCATTCCTACCAAATGTGTCAAATTCTGTGTTTGTAGAAAACTGTATTTCTGTAGCAAATAATTCCATTGACATAACTTTGTTGTCTCTCTTTTGTTCCCCTCTCTCTTTGTTTCTCTCTTTCTGCCTCTCCATCAGCCCATGGCTCCAGCTACAGTCCAGGACCAAGTCATCTCTCCCGCTGCCCCTCCTGAAGAGGTTTGTCAATACATTTGTCAACTTAGTTTGACACACATGAAGTGCTTTAACATGATCTGAAGTGAGAGTATCTTATTGCTAATGTACAGTCAGGTCCATAAATATTGGGACATCAACACAATTCAAATCTTTTTGGCTCTATACACCACCACAATGGATTTGAAATGAAACGAACAAGATGTGCTTTAACTGCAGACTTTCAGCTTTAATTTGAGGGTATTTACATCCAAATCAGGTGAACGGTGTAGCAATTACAACAGTTTGTATATGTGCCTCCCACTTTTAAGGGACCAAAAGTAATGGGACAATTGGCTGCTCAGCTGTTCCATGGCCAGGTGTGTGTTATTCCCTCATTATCCCATTTACAAGGAGCAGATAAAGGCCCAGAGTTAATTTCAAGTGTGCTATTTGCATTTGGAATCTGTTGCTGTCAACTCTCAATATGAGATCCAAAGAGCTGTCACTATCAGTGAAGCAAGCCATCATTAGGCTGAAAAATCAAAACAAACCCATCAGAGAGATAGCAAAAACATTAGGTGTGGCCAAATCAACTGTTTGGAACATTCTTAAAAAGAAAGAACGCACCGGTGAGCTCAGCAACACCAAAAGACCCGGAAGACCAACAAAAACAACTGTGGTGAATTCTTTCCCTGGTGAAGAAAACACCCTTCACAACAGTTGGCCAGATCAAGAACACTCTCCAGGAGGTAGGTGTATGTGTGTCAAAGTCAACCATCAAGAGAAGACTTCACCAGAGTGAATACAGAGGGTTCACCACAAGATGTAAACCATTGGTGAGCCTCAAAAACAGGAAGGCCAGAATAGAGTTTGCCAAACAACATCTAAAAAAGCCTTCACAGTTCTGGAACAACATCCTATGGACAGATGAGACAAAGATCAACTTGTACTAGAGTGATGGGAAGAGAAGAGTATGGAGAAGGAAAGGAACTGCTCATGATCCAAAGCATACCACCTCATCAGTGAAGCATGGTGGTGGTAGTGTCATGGCGTGGGCATGTATGGCTGCCAATGTAACTGGTTCTCTTGTATTTATTGATGATGTGACTGCTGACAAAAGCAGCAGGATGAATTCTGAAGTGTTTCGGGCAATATTATCTGCTCATATTCAGCCAAATGCTTCAGAACTCATTGGACTGGCTTCACAGTACAGATGGACAATGACCCGAAGCATACTGCGAAAGCAACCAAAGAGTTTTTTAAGGGAAAGAAGTGAAATGTTATGCAATGGCCAAGTCAATCACCTGACCTGAATCCGATTGAGCATGCATTTCACTTGCTGAAGACAAAACTGAAGGGAAAATGCCCCAAGAACAAGCAGGAACTGAAGACAGTTGCAGTAGAGGCCTGGCAGAGCATCACCAGGGATGAAACCCAGCGTCTGGTGATGTCTATGCGTTCCAGACTTCAGGCTGTAATTGACTGCAAAGGATTTGCAACCAAGTATTAAAAAGTGAAAGTTTGATTTATGATTGTTAATCTGTCCCATTACTTTTGGTCCCTTAAAAAGTGGGAGGCACATATACAAACTGTTGTAATTGCTACACCGTTCACCTGATTTGGATGTAAATACCCTCAAATTAAAGCTGAAAGTCTGCAGTTAAAGCACATCTTGTTCGTTTCATTTCAAATCCATTGTGGTGGTGTATAGAGCCAAAAAGATTAGAATTGTGTCAATGTCCCAATATTTATGGACCTGACTGTATGTGACTAAGCAGTACGCTGCCGTTTTGTAACCCTTGTGTGTGTTTGTGTATGCTTACTCATGGTTAATGACGCCATACATTTGGTATATGAGGACCCAATTTGGGATGAAACATTGTGAAGCCATAGTGTACTGTTTAGTCACATACAGTCGCCATATTCGGTCCTCATATACCAAATTATGTCCTCATAAACCATGAGTAAGCACACACACTAAACACACACGGGTGTTATGCAGCGACAGTGTACTGTTTAGTCACTGTTTAGTCACAGTCGCCATATTCGGTCCTCATATACCAAATCATGTCCCCATAAACCATGAGTAAGCACACACACTAAACACACACAGGTGTTATGCAGCGACAGTGTACTGTTTAGTCACATACAGTCGCCATATTCGGTCCTCATACCAAATCATGTCCTCATACACCATGAGTAAGCACACACACTAAACACACACAGGTGTTATGCAGCGACAGTGTACTGTTTAGTCACATACAGTCGCCATATTCGGTCCTCATACCAAATCATGTCCTCATACACCATGAGTAAGCACACACACTAAACACACACAGGTGTTATGCAGCGACAGTGTACTGTTTAGTCACATACAGTCGCCATATTCGGTCCTCATACCAAATACCAAGAAGTGAAATGTTATGCAATGGCCAAGTCAATCACCTGACCTGAATCCGATTGAGCATGCATTTCACTTGCTGAAGACAAAACTGAAGGGAAAATGCCCCAAGAACAAGCAGGAACTGAAGACAGTTGCAGTAGAGGCCTGGCAGAGCATCACCAGGGATGAAACCCAGCGTCTGGTGATGTCTATGCGTTCCAGACTTCAGGCTGTAATTGACTGCAAAGGATTTGCAACCAAGTATTAAAAAGTGAAAGTTTGATTTATGATTGTTAATCTGTCCCATTACTTTTGGTCCCTTAAAAAGTGGGAGGCACATATACAAACTGTTGTAATTGCTACACCGTTCACCTGATTTGGATGTAAATACCCTCAAATTAAAGCTGAAAGTCTGCAGTTAAAGCACATCTTGTTCGTTTCATTTCAAATCCATTGTGGTGGTGTATAGAGCCAAAAAGATTAGAATTGTGTCAATGTCCCAATATTTATGGACCTGACTGTATGTGACTAAGCAGTACGCTGCCGTTTTGTAACCCTTGTGTGTGTTTGTGTATGCTTACTCATGGTTAATGACGCCATACATTTGGTATATGAGGACCCAATTTGAGATGAAACATTGTGAAGCCATAGTGTACTGTTTAGTCACATACAGTCGCCATATTCGGTCCTCATATACCAAATTATGTCCTCATAAACCATGAGTAAGCACACACACTAAACACACACAAGTGTTATGCAGCGACAGTGTACTGTTTAGTCACATACAGTCGCCATATTCGGTCCTCATATACCAAATCATGTCCTCATAAACCATGAGTAAGACACACACTAAACACACACAGGTGTTATGCAGCGACAGTGTACTGTTTAGTCACATACAGTCGCCATATTCGGTCCTCATATACCAAATCATGTCCTCATAAACCATGAGTAAGCACACACTAAACACACACAGGTGTTATGCAGCGACAGTGTACTGTTTAGTCACATACAGTCGCCATATTCGGTCCTCATATACCAAATCATGTCCCCATAAACCATGAGTAAGCACACACACTAAACACACACAGGTGTTATGCAGCGACAGTGTACTGTTTAGTCACATACAGTCGCCATATTCGGTCCTCATACCAAATCATGTCCTCATACACCATGAGTAAGCACACACACTAAACACACACAGGTGTTATGCAGCGACAGTGTACTGTTTAGTCACATACAGTCGCCATATTCGGTCCTCATACCAAATCATGTCCTCATACACCATGAGTAAGCACACACACTAAACACACACAGGTGTTATGCAGCGACAGTGTACTGTTTAGTCACATACAGTCGCCATATTCGGTCCTCATACCAAATCATGTCCTCATACACCATGAGTAAGCACACACACTAAACACACACAGGTGTTATGCAGCGACAGTGTACTGTTTAGTCACATACAGTCGCCATATTCGGTCCTCATACCAAATCATGTCCTCATACACCATGAGTAAGCACACACACTAAACACACACAGGTGTTATGCAGCGACAGTGTACTGTTTAGTCACATACAGTCGCCATATTCGGTCCTCATATACCAAATCATGTCCCCATAAACCATGAGTAAGCACACACACTAAACACACACAGGTGTTATGCAGACATAGTGTAATGTTTAGTCACATACAGTCGCCATATTCGGTCTTCATATACCAAATCATGTCCCCATAAACCATGAGTAAGCACACACACTAAACACACACAGGTGTTATAAAGTCATAGTGTACTGTTTAGTCACATACAGTCGCCATATTCGGTCCTCATATACCAAATCATGTCCCCATAAACCATGAGTAAGTACACACACTAAACACACACGGGTGTTATAAAGTCATAGTGTAATGTTTAGTCACATACAGTCGCCATATTCGGTCCTCATATACCAAATCATGTCCTCATACACCATGAGTAAGTACACACACTAAACACACACAGGTGTTATGCAGACATAGTGTAATGTTTAGTCACATACAGTCGCCATATTCGGTCCTCATATACCAAATCATGTCCCCATAAACCATGAGTAAGCACACACACTAAACACACACAGGTGTTATGCAGTCATAGTGTACTGTTTAGTCACATACAGTCGCCATATTCGGTCCTCATATACCAAATCATGTCCTCATACACCATGAGTAAGCACACACACTAAACACACACAGGTGTTATGCAGACATAGTGTAATGTTTAGTCACATACAGTCGCCATATTCGGTCCTCATATACCAAATCATGTCCTCATAAACCATGAGTAAGTACACACACTAAACACACACAAGTGTTATGCAGACATAGTGTAATGTTTAGTCACATACAGTCGCCATATTCGGTCCTCATATACCAAATCATGTCCTCATACACCATGAGTAAGCACACACACTAAACACACACAGGTGTTATGCAGTCATAGTGTACTGTTTAGTCACATACAGTCGCCATATTCGGTCCTCATATACCAAATCATGTCCTCATAAACCATGAGTAAGCACACACACTAAACACACACAGGTGTTATGCAGACATAGTGTAATGTTTAGTCACATACAGTCGCCATATTCGGTCCTCATATACCAAATCATGTCCTCATAAACCATGAGTAAGCACACACACTAAACACACACGGGTGTTATAAAGTCATAGTGTAATGTTTAGTCACATACAGTCGCCATATTCGGTCCTCATATACCAAATCATGTCCTCATAAACCATGAGTAAGCACACACACTAAACACACACAGGTGTTATGCAGCGACAGTGTACTGCTTAGTCACATACAGTCGCCATATTCGGTCCTCATATACCAAATCATGTCCTCATAAACCATGAGTAAGCACACACACTAAACACACACAGGTGTTATAAAGTCATAGTGTAATGTTTAGTCACATACAGTCGCCATATTCGGTCCTCATATACCAAATCATGTCCTCATAAACCATGAGTAAGCACACACACTAAACACACACAGGTGTTATGCAGACATAGTGTACTGTTTAGTCACATACAGTCGCCATATTCGGTCCTCATATACCAAATCATGTCCTCATAAACCATGAGTAAGCACACGCTAAACACACACAAGTGTTATGCAGACATAGTGTAATGTTTAGTCACATACAGTCAGCCATATTCGGTCCTCATATACCAAATCATGTCCTCATACACCATGAGTAAGTACACACACTAAACACACACAGGTGTTATGCAGCGACAGTGTACTGTTTAGTCACATACAGTCGCCATATTCAGTCCTCATATACCAAATCATGTCCCCATAAACCATGAGTAAGCACACATGCTAAACACACACAGGTGTTATGCAGACATAGTGTACTGTTTAGTCACATACAGTCGCCATATTCAGTCCTCATATACCAAATCATGTCCTCATAAACCATGAGTAAGCACACACACTAAACACACACAGGTGTTATGCAGACATAGTGTAATGTTTAGTCACATACAGTCGCCATATTCGGTCCTCATATACCAAATCATGTCCTCATAAACCATGAGTAAGCACACACACTAAACACACACGGGTGTTATAAAGTCATAGTGTAATGTTTAGTCACATACAGTCGCCATATTCGGTCCTCATATACCAAATCATGTCCTCATAAACCATGAGTAAGCACACGCTAAACACACACAGGTGTTATGCAGCGACAGTGTACTGCTTAGTCACATACAGTCGCCATATTCGGTCCTCATATACCAAATCATGTCCTCATAAACCATGAGTAAGCACACACACTAAACACACACAGGTGTTATAAAGTCATAGTGTAATGTTTAGTCACATACAGTCGCCATATTCGGTCCTCATATACCAAATCATGTCCTCATAAACCATGAGTAAGCACACACACTAAACACACACAGGTGTTATGCAGACATAGTGTACTGTTTAGTCACATACAGTCGCCATATTCGGTCCTCATATACCAAATCATGTCCTCATAAACCATGAGTAAGTACACACACTAAACACACACAAGTGTTATGCAGACATAGTGTAATGTTTAGTCACATACAGTCGCCATATTCGGTCCTCATATACCAAATCATGTCCTCATACACCATGAGTAAGCACACACACTAAACACACACAGGTGTTATGCAGTCATAGTGTACTGTTTAGTCACATACAGTCGCCATATTCGGTCCTCATATACCAAATCATGTCCTCATAAACCATGAGTAAGCACACACACTAAACACACACAGGTGTTATGCAGACATAGTGTAATGTTTAGTCACATACAGTCGCCATATTCGGTCCTCATATACCAAATCATGTCCTCATAAACCATGAGTAAGCACACACACTAAACACACACGGGTGTTATAAAGTCATAGTGTAATGTTTAGTCACATACAGTCGCCATATTCGGTCCTCATATACCAAATCATGTCCTCATAAACCATGAGTAAGCACACGCTAAACACACACAGGTGTTATGCAGCGACAGTGTACTGCTTAGTCACATACAGTCGCCATATTCGGTCCTCATATACCAAATCATGTCCTCATAAACCATGAGTAAGCACACACACTAAACACACACAGGTGTTATAAAGTCATAGTGTAATGTTTAGTCACATACAGTCGCCATATTCGGTCCTCATATACCAAATCATGTCCTCATAAACCATGAGTAAGCACACACACTAAACACACACAGGTGTTATGCAGACATAGTGTACTGTTTAGTCACATACAGTCGCCATATTCGGTCCTCATATACCAAATCATGTCCTCATAAACCATGAGTAAGCACACGCTAAACACACACAAGTGTTATGCAGACATAGTGTAATGTTTAGTCACATACAGTCGCCATATTCGGTCCTCATATACCAAATCATGTCCTCATACACCATGAGTAAGTACACACACTAAACACACACAGGTGTTATGCAGCGACAGTGTACTGTTTAGTCACATACAGTCGCCATATTCAGTCCTCATATACCAAATCATGTCCCCATAAACCATGAGTAAGCACACATGCTAAACACACACAGGTGTTATGCAGACATAGTGTACTGTTTAGTCACATACAGTCGCCATATTCAGTCCTCATATACCAAATCATGTCCTCATAAACCATGAGTAAGCACACACACTAAACACACACAGGTGTTATGCAGACATAGTGTAATGTTTAGTCACATACAGTCGCCATATTCGGTCCTCATATACCAAATCATGTCCTCATAAACCATGAGTAAGCACACACACTAAACACACACGGGTGTTATAAAGTCATAGTGTAATGTTTAGTCACATACAGTCGCCATATTCGGTCCTCATATACCAAATCATGTCCTCATAAACCATGAGTAAGCACACGCTAAACACACACAGGTGTTATGCAGCGACAGTGTACTGCTTAGTCACATACAGTCGCCATATTCGGTCCTCATATACCAAATCATGTCCTCATAAACCATGAGTAAGCACACACACTAAACACACACAGGTGTTATAAAGTCATAGTGTAATGTTTAGTCACATACAGTCAGCCATATTCGGTCCTCATATACCAAATCATGTCCTCATAAACCATGAGTAAGCACACACACTAAACACACACAGGTGTTATGCAGACATAGTGTACTGTTTAGTCACATACAGTCGCCATATTCGGTCCTCATATACCAAATCATGTCCTCATAAACCATGAGTAAGTACACACACTAAACACACACAAGTGTTATGCAGACATAGTGTAATGTTTAGTCACATACAGTCGCCATATTCGGTCCTCATATACCAAATCATGTCCTCATACACCATGAGTAAGTACACACACTAAACACACACAGGTGTTATGCAGCGACAGTGTACTGTTTAGTCACATACAGTCGCCATATTCAGTCCTCATATACCAAATCATGTCCCCATAAACCATGAGTAAGCACACATGCTAAACACACACAGGTGTTATGCAGACATAGTGTACTGTTTAGTCACATACAGTCGCCATATTCAGTCCTCATATACCAAATCATGTCCCCATAAACCATGAGTAAGTACACACACTAAACACACACAGGTGTTATGCAGCGACAGTGTACTGTTTAGTCACATACAGTCGCCATATTCAGTCCTCATATACCAAATCATGTCCCCATAAACCATGAGTAAGTACACACACTAAACACACACAGGTGTTATGCAGCGACAGTGTACTGTTTAGTCACATACAGTCGCCATATTCGGTCCTCATATACCAAATCATGTCCTCATACACCATGAGTAAGCACACACACTAAACACACACTGGTGTTATGCAGCGACAGTGTACTGTTTAGTCACATACAGTCGCCATATTCGGTCCTCATATACCAAATCATGTCCCCATAAACCATGAGTAAGCACACACACTAAACACACACAGGTGTTATGCAGCGACAGTGTACTGTTTAGTCACATACAGTCGCCATATTCGGTCCTCATATACCAAATCATGTCCTCATACACCATGAGTAAGCACACACACTAAACACACACAGGTGTTATGCAGTCATAGTGTACTGTTTAGTCACATACAGTCGCCATATTCGGTCCTCATATACCAAATCATGTCCTCATACACCATGAGTAAGCACACACACTAAACACACACAGGTGTTATGCAGTCATAGTGTACTGTTTAGTCACATACAGTCACCATATTCGGTCCTCATATACCAAATCATGTCCTCATAAACCATGAGTAAGCACACACACTAAACACACACAGGTGTTATGCAGTCATAGTGTACTGTTTAGTCACATACAGTCGCCATATTCGGTCCTCATATACCAAATCATGTCCTCATACACCATGAGTAAGTACACACACTAAACACACACAAGTGTTATGCAGACATAGTGTACTGTTTAGTCACATACAGTCGCCATATTCGGTCCTCATATACCAAATCATGTCCCCATAAACCATGAGTAAGCACAAACACTAAACACACACAGGTGTTATGCAGTCATAGTGTACTGTTTAGTCACATACAGTCGCCATATTCGGTCCTCATATACCAAATCATGTCCTCATAAACCATGAGTAAGCACACACACTAAACACACACAGGTGTTATGCAGACATAGTGTACTGTTTAGTCACATACAGTCGCCATATTCGGTCCTCATATACCAAATCATGTCCTCATAAACCATGAGTAAGCACACGCTAAACACACACAAGTGTTATGCAGACATAGTGTAATGTTTAGTCACATACAGTCGCCATATTCGGTCCTCATATACCAAATCATGTCCCCATAAACCATGAGTAAGCACACACACTAAACACACACAGGTGTTATGCAGACATAGTGTACTGTTTAGTCACATACAGTCGCCATATTCGGTCCTCATATACCAAATCATGTCCTCATAAACCATGAGTAAGCACACGCTAAACACACACAGGTGTTATGCAGCGACAGTGTACTGCTTAGTCACATACAGTCGCCATATTCGGTCCTCATATACCAAATCATGTCCTCATAAACCATGAGTAAGCACACACACTAAACACACACAGGTGTTATAAAGTCATAGTGTAATGTTTAGTCACATACAGTCGCCATATTCGGTCCTCATATACCAAATCATGTCCTCATAAACCATGAGTAAGCACACACACTAAACACACACAGGTGTTATAAAGTCATAGTGTAATGTTTAGTCACATACAGTCGCCATATTCGGTCCTCATATACCAAATCATGTCCTCATAAACCATGAGTAAGCACACACACTAAACACACACAGGTGTTATGCAGACATAGTGTACTGTTTAGTCACATACAGTCGCCATATTCGGTCCTCATATACCAAATCATGTCCTCATAAACCATGAGTAAGCACACGCTAAACACACACAAGTGTTATGCAGACATAGTGTAATGTTTAGTCACATACAGTCAGCCATATTCGGTCCTCATATACCAAATCATGTCCTCATACACCATGAGTAAGTACACACACTAAACACACACAGGTGTTATAAAGTCATAGTGTAATGTTTAGTCACATACAGTCGCCATATTCGGTCCTCATATACCAAATCATGTCCTCATACACCATGAGTAAGTACACACACTAAACACACACAGGTGTTATGCAGCGACAGTGTACTGTTTAGTCACATACAGTCGCCATATTCAGTCCTCATATACCAAATCATGTCCCCATAAACCATGAGTAAGTACACACACTAAACACACACAAGTGTTATGCAGACATAGTGTACTGTTTAGTCACATACAGTTGCCATATTCGGTCCTCATATACCAAATCATGTCCTCATACACCATGAGTAAGTACACACACTAAACACACACAGGTGTTATGCAGCGACAGTGTACTGTTTAGTCACATACAGTCGCCATATTCAGTCCTCATATACCAAATCATGTCCCCATAAACCATGAGTAAGCACACATGCTAAACACACACAGGTGTTATGCAGACATAGTGTACTGTTTAGTCACATACAGTCGCCATATTCAGTCCTCATATACCAAATCATGTCCCCATAAACCATGAGTAAGTACACACACTAAACACACACAGGTGTTATGCAGCGACAGTGTACTGCTTAGTCACATACAGTCGCCATATTCGGTCCTCATATACCAAATCATGTCCTCATAAACCATGAGTAAGCACACACACTAAACACACACAGGTGTTATGCAGCGACAGTGTACTGTTTATTCACATACAGTCGCCATATTCGGTCCTCATATACCAAATCATGTCCCCATAAACCATGAGTAAGCACACACACTAAACACACACAGGTGTTATGCAGACATAGTGTACTGTTTAGTCACATACAGTCGCCATATTCGGTCCTCATATACCAAATCATGTCCCCATAAACCATGAGTAAGCACACACACTAAACACACACAGGTGTTATGCAGTCATAGTGTACTGTTTAGTCACATACAGTCGCCATATTCGGTCCTCATATACCAAATCATGTCCTCATACACCATGAGTAAGCACACACACTAAACACACACAAGTGTTATGCAGTCATAGTGTACTGTTTAGTCACATACAGTCGCCATATTCGGTCCTCATATACCAAATCATGTCCTCATAAACCATGAGTAAGTACACACACTAAACACACACAAGTGTTATGCAGACATAGTGTAATGTTTAGTCACATACAGTCGCCATATTCGGTCCTCATATACCAAATCATGTCCTCATACACCATGAGTAAGCACACACACTAAACACACACAGGTGTTATGCAGTCATAGTGTACTGTTTAGTCACATACAGTCGCCATATTCGGTCCTCATATACCAAATCATGTCCTCATACACCATGAGTAAGTACACACACTAAACACACACAAGTGTTATGCAGACATAGTGTACTGTTTAGTCACATACAGTCGCCATATTCGGTCCTCATATACCAAATCATGTCCTCATACACCATGAGTAAGCACACACACTAAACACACACAGGTGTTATGCAGTCATAGTGTACTGTTTAGTCACATACAGTCGCCATATTCGGTCCTCATATACCAAATCATGTCCCCATAAACCATGAGTAAGCACACACACTAAACACACACAGGTGTTATGCAGACATAGTGTACTGTTTAGTCACATACAGTCACCATATTCGGTCCTCATATACCAAATCATGTCCTCATAAACCATGAGTAAGCACACATGCTAAACACACACAGGTGTTATGCAGCGACAGTGTACTGCTTAGTCACATACAGTCACCATATTCGGTCCTCATATACCAAATCATGTCCTCATACACCATGAGTAAGCACACACAGGTGTTATGCAGACATAGTGTACTGTTTAGTCACATACAGTCGCCATATTCAGTCCTCATATACCAAATCATGTCCCCATAAACCATGAGTAAGCACACACACTAAACACACACAAGTGTTATGCAGACATAGTGTAATGTTTAGTCACATACAGTCGCCATATTCGGTCCTCATATACCAAATCATGTCCTCATACACCATGAGTAAGCACACACACTAAACACACACAGGTGTTATGCAGCGACAGTGTACTGCTTAGTCACATACAGTCGCCATATTCGGTCCTCATATACCAAATCATGTCCTCATAAACCATGAGTAAACACACACAAGTGTTATGCATACATAGTGTAATGTTTAGTCACATACAGTCGCCATATTCGGTCCTCATATACCAAATCATGTCCTCATAAACCATGAGTAAGTACACACACTAAACACACACAAGTGTTATGCAGACATAGTGTACTGTTTATTCACATACAGTCGCCATATTCGGTTCTCATATACCAAATCATGTCCCCATAAACCATGAGTAAGCACACACTAAACACACACAGGTGTTATGCAGTCATAGTGTACTGTTTAGTCATACTAACAAACAATTTTATGATCTTGTTTGTCTTCAGTGGATAACAGAGGTAAATGCACATCTGCAAGAACACCATGGATGAAAGCTGAGGTCAACGCTGTGATGTGACGCTTCAATCTCATATCATGAAGGGTCACTTGGCATCTAGAGGGAATGTGAGGTGTGCAAAAAGTGTGAGCATCCAGCTCTACAAAACAGGACATGCCAAAATATCAGAGATTTTGTTCGAACCATTTAAACGTCAGTTGAACTAAATTGATTTTGGATTTTAACCAAAAAAATTGTCCAAGGGACTAAATCTCTGTCACGTTTGCACTTGTGATTTTATTGTGAAGGTCTTTTTTAGTAGTTTTGTTTTTATTCCCATCACTGAGTGACAGTGTTTTGTATCTTTGTTTCACAACATGTTTAACATGGTTACTCTCTGAATGATGCTGTTGAAGGGTTTAATGTAGATGTTTATTCCAATGGACCAAATTTCTCTAAATGACCATTTTTTTTCTCCCTCTTGTTGTATCATATATGTAATATCAGTGTTTACACATATGATACATTCCTGATATTCAATATTTTAAACAATCATCTCATCTAAAGCATCACCATCACAACTGCATTATGTCCCTCATATTTGTCCAGCAACTTTTAATAAATAAATGACTACTATGATTAAATGAATCGCAAAGAGTGGCCGTTCATTTGTTCAATGTGCATTTGTTCAATGTGCGTGATACTGAGATATTTGTGTTGCTCTCCTGGAAGTGTCGTGACACAGAATTGTTTGCAGCATCAGATCTGCTGTTAAGATCAATCCAGAATCATGTACAATCAATTGGCTTTCAAGGATGTGTAGCGTTGTCATTATTAACACATGCTAACGATTGGGGTACAAGTTATGTGACACTACATTTTTGCGTTAATGCCAATTTTCTCGACAAAAAGTGTTTCCAAACCGTGTTTTTGTGACATTTGAAGTATTGACATAGAGTTTATGCCCTACAGTTAAATGGACAAATATTGTCAACACTGAAATTTTAGCAGTGATTTGCGTTTCCATCAGCTTTATTTTGATGCGATAAAACTTTATTCAGTAAAAAATAGAAACGTAGTTATTGTTTTTATAATTTTGTGTAATAATGCAGTAAATAGAGAGCATGTATTAGTTATTAACCGTTTGTTTTACACTGACAGTTTCATCTAACTCTGTATGCCAATTAAAGAGGCTTGTCATTAATTAAATACATCGAATAAATATAAACTCATGGTTGTTTTAGAAGAAGAACCCTTTAAATTAGTAGAAATTCTTTTTTTTTCTAGAAATAAATATTTTGTACACTCCATATCGCATTTGCGTCCGTGTTATTCAGGTTTGAGTAAAGAACCGATCACTGGATTGTGCATGAATGTTAGTGTAGCTATACCCCCTTCCAGGACCTGGCAGTGTGTTATAAGAGGTTAAATATAATGTTATGTTTATATAGACCTTGTAATGTTTGTCAGTCCCCTTATACCAGGAAGTGGCTAGATTTGTGTGTTGTATGTAAACCGGCCTCATAAACCCCTTTGGCTCCATAAACCACAATCTGGTCCTGACCCCGTAAGCCTGTGAAATGTCACATTTTTTATATATGTATGTTGTGAAAGTGAAATTTTATTTTTAAAGTGAGATTTGTCTTCTGTAGATCAAATAAAAATTTTTGACATGAATTTTAAGTTGACAGGATGATGGGAAAGGTGGGTCCCCGTAAACCACTGAAAAAACACATTGGTCTCATAAACCACATATGCCTGTATGTGTGTGTGTGTGTGTGTGTGTGTGTGTGTGTGTATATATATATATACAGGTATATATATATATATATATATATATATATAGAGAGAGAGAGAGAGAGAGAGAGAGAGAGAGAGTTATAAAAATACTCCTAGGAGAAGGAGACAGGGCACATCTTGCTGCCCAATATGTATCAGCATGCCACAACCTGAGGGACAGTGAAAGATCTAAACAAACACACACAATGTGATGTGGTCAAATAAATAATAATAATAATAATAATTTATATATTGCTGTTATTTATATATTACTAATAATGATATACTGTCCAAGTTATTGGACAAAATGTATTTTGTTTTATTCTATTTTATTTATTCTATATGATGCTTTGGCAACATTGTTTTTGAAACTTTCTTTAGTTATATCAGTCGATTCAAAAATTATATATATATATATATATATATATATATATATATATATTTATTTATTTTTTTCATTGACTTACATTCTTTCCCTGTTGGAAAACCCCTGGGCTAAATTATGTCATGTTTCATTTAAAGATTTCTCTTCCATATGAGCTCAGATTTATGTGATCACACCATAATGTAATGACAAGTAATGGAAGTTTCTCTTCATTGAATGAGCAGACAGTGTGGTGGTCAGAGCTTTCAGGGGGTGTAATGATGAGTGTGTGTGTGTGTGTGTGTGTGTGCGCGTGCATGTATTTGTCACTTTGTGGGGACCAAATGTCCCCATAAGGATATTAATAGCCAAGATTTTGGACAATGTGGAGACATTTTGTCGGCCCCCATGAGGAAAACAGTTTATAAATCATACTAAATTATGTTTTTTGAAAATGTAAAAATGTAGAAAGTTTTCTGTGAGGGTTAAGTGTAGGGGTAGGGATAGAATATAAACTTTGTACAGTATAAAAACCATTATGTCTATGGAAATTCCCCACTTGCGCACGGGCGTGTGCGTGTGTGTGTGTGTGTTTGTGTGTCAAATATACCTGAAGACTGTCTTGAAACTGTACTGCAGCCTGCATGGCTTCCTCTAGAGTCTCAACTCTCTCCTTCCATGTCTTATTCAGGGTCTCCCAAGCTGAGTTAACCTGCAGGACAAACAGGATGTGGTCAAATTTTGTACAGAGTGACAACAATGCTGACTGACTTACACCACAATAATCTTGGTCCAAAATGAACACACGCTGAGTGCATAAAAATGGCTTTGGCGTGCTAGATTTGGTTGGTTGGTTGGTTGGTTGGTTTTGGCTTTCTTGGAAACTAATATGCAAGAAAAAAAAACAGTAAAATAATAAAATTTTCATTGGGACTTTTTCATTATTAAAAAAGAAAAGAAAAACAAATTAGCAGGTATGGCAAAAAGTTATTCAAACACCTTGAATGCTAAAGAGACTAATAGAAAGAAACATGTTTAATTGGTCCATTTTAAATTCATGTTCCAGATTCAAATATACATTAAGCTCTGTTGACAGCATTTGTTGTGTAATGTTAATTATTACCACAAAAAAAAGACTCATTCCTCATTTATTCAAAAAAGGTTACAGTAAGGCACTTACAATGAAAATGAATGGGGCCAGTCCATAAATTACAAAATACACACTGTTTCAAAAGTATAGACATAAAACATAAACATTATACGTGTTAAAGCAATTTTATTAAAAAAAGAAAATAGCTTAACAACATTATCTGTGTAAAGTTATATCCAGCATTACAACTTCAATGTCATGATGACATAAGCCCTGGCTGTTTGGGTAAGTGACTTTATCATACTAAAATAATTGTGTATATTAAACGTTTATTGACTAGCCCCATTTACTTTCATTGCAAGTGCCTTACTGTAACCACAAATCTTTGCCATTTTAAAACAACATTATGTCCCAAACACTGTCGATTGAACTTAATTTGTATTGAACCTGGAAGATTCCTTTTGCTATTTACATTTATGTATTGATTCTTATGTTAAATATGAGATAAACAGAACAAATTCACAGAATCAAACTAACTCCCATTATATCCCCCTCCCCAACCCAACCCTGTTCCTCAACAAATATCCCTGTGGTCAAAACCTAAATTACACCCTGAACACATATAAGCAAACAAACAAAACATATTTCAGAACATAAAAAATATAAACATCAACAAAAGAAAGAATTCCACAAAGAATAGAATTTACAATTACACCACAATCTGTTTCTCTCCACATGGTCCTTTCTAAGAGCCCTCCAAAAAGGCCAAATACCTTTACCATTTCTTACCATATGTGTCTATTTTGCCAAGTTGTTTACATGATATCTTTTCCAATGCTGCCCAATTCGGTGAACCAGTCTAGAAATGAGGGAGCGGCAATTGGCTTTCCAATTTTTGTCTGCCAATCATTACACTAGTTTGAACCCAGTTTCTGTATATTTGTTACCTACATTAATGAACACCCCATCACCCAATATACATAGTCTGGGGCAGAATGAAATTTGAGTATCTGGCTCTTAACCAGAATTCTTGAATATTAGTGCAGAACCACAGAGCATGGGCCATGTCTCCATCCTCCAACTGACATCACCAGCAGGTAGGTGTGACTTTTAAACCAAGCCTAAACAATCTTGAGGGAGTCCAGAAGAAACAATGCAAAATAAGACATACCCTTGGATCCCTAGATATAGTTTTAATGTTTTTTAAATAGTTTCCCACTTCCAAACCTCCGATACCAAGTTCAAATATTTTTCCCATAACCTCTTAAGAGATGTTAAGGCCCCATCACCAAGACGCTGCATCAACAAGGAATAATATACTGATGCTTCATGCCCCTTTCCAAAGGTTGAGCACCATACAGAGGGTGTTTGCAACTTTTGGGGGCTGTGTACTACCACCACAAACAGTACAAAGTAGATGGAGCAACTGTAAATACCTGAAAAATTGAGACCTAGAAATCCCAAATTGCTGTTATATTTCCAAATGATCTTAAAGCTCCACTTTCATAAAGGTCACCAAGTGTAGCAACACCCCTTTAAATAAATTTTTCCAGAAAAAGGGAGACTTGTTAATACATAATTTGGGGTTCAACCATATGCTTGAGGAAACATTTAGGTAAATATAAAAATTGAACAAACGGGAAACCTTTTTCCATACTGAATGTAAGTGTAATATAATGGGATGCATTTTTAATTCTCCAGGAAATTTTATAGAAAGACTTTGCAACGGCGAGATTGGGGCAAGGACTGCTTGTTCAATGTAGTACCAGGGAGGGGCTCTCTCAGGTGGAAGGAGACCAATGGGCCAAGTGTCTAAGATTAAAATGTATAAAACAAAATTTTGAGGAGGCCTATGTAACTTACTGAAATGCACCGAGGTCGTTTACCATTCCAAATAAAAGACTATTCTCTCAAGTTGTTTAAAATAAGAAAGAGGCACTTCTAGAGACCGTAGTAGATTTTAGAATTTGGGGATACAATTTTTTTTTTTTATAACATTGACTTTTCCTGACAGATGTAGTTAAAGCCCACCTATCAACATCACACAAGATCCAAATAAAATGCCTTAATACCTAATGTCTTGCTTGGGCCATTGAAAGGTGGCAGGTTGGAAAGACATGGCAAGGCAGTGTGCTGTCAGAGCAAGAGCTTCCAATTTAGATCAATTCACCCTATATCCTGAAAATTTGGAGAAAGACTAAATAATTCTGTGGAGGCTAGGCATATATCTTTTATGGTCGAAGACAAATAATAATATATTATCTGCGTAAAGTAGAGGTTTATGCACCGCACCTCCTGCTACAATACCAGGAAAATCATCCTCGGAAGATTCCTTTTAAAGCATTTAAAAAGTCAAAAAACATGTGAAACTAGCACTTACAAAAATGTATCATAGTAACCATAGTTTCTGACAACCATTGAAACTTAGCCCCCATTGTCATCCAAAAACAAATTAGATAAAATGACTGAAAGATTACAAATTCTTTGTATACTGTTTGAAGGAGAGTCCATATTAATGTACAGTATTATTGTTGTGTAGTAGAAATGTTTGGTTACGTATGTAACCTCCGTTCCCCGAGGGAGGGAACGACACGTTGTGTCGGAGAAGCCACACTAGGGGTCTCTCTTGAGCGCCGATATCCACCTCTGATCTATGAAAAAAGGCCAATGAGAGTTGGCAGCCGGTATTTGCATGTCCCGCCCCCGGACATACGGGTAATTAAGCGGCGCAAATACGGGAGTTCATTCAGGATTTTTCTGAGGAGCCGGAAATGGTCAGGCCACAACAGTGGCTCGGTTCAGCGACATGGCGGAGGAAAGACACAACGTGTCGTTCCCTCCCTCGGGGAACGGAGGTTACATACGTAACCAAACGTTCCCCTTCTGTCGATATCTCCACGTTGTGTCGGAGAAGCGACACTAGGGGACCCATTCCAATCTTGCCATGCGCTGAACCGTGTACATGAACCTCCGATACAGAGGCGGGCAGGGATTTCATCCAGTGCCGCGCATCGTCTGTACCTGGCTGTACGTACCCTTCCCCAATGCCCCATAAGAACATCGGAATCCTTCTAGTTACCCTGGAAGGGGAACAAGGCGATGTTTGCCAACATGGGAACGGGCCAGCCTAGCTGGGCCTCTTTTCTCTCTATGTTTCTCGCATAGAGCAATCACGGCCGGGGCCCTTACACGCATATAGGGAAGGGGGTCTTACCCAGACCCTGCGGAGACCACACCTGCCCTTTTTCTTGGGGAGGAAAAGTGGTAGACACGTCACACGGCCGTCTTAGGGCTCGTGTGGAAAGTATGGTGCGGTGGTAGATCCAGCCTCGAAGGGGGAGTTGCTACAGCACAGCGACCGGGCAGCTGTAACTGCCTAAGGGAGACACGGGGTCCGCTCGTAGGGGACAGAACCGTGGAATTACACACAGGGGAGTCCGAGCAGGAGGCCTTACCTGTGGAGCACCTATACCAGTACAGGGTAGCCATCAGGGTACCCGCAGTGGCTTGGGTCGGCGAGTTCCTCCGCTGAACCGCGGACCCGGAGGGCTGGGAGGAATCCACCAGGGTCCCGACTCGGAGTGGGCGCCCTGGGAAGAAGGCGACTACTTTACCTTGACGCCAGGAAAGGGCGCTGGCGCAAGCGATCCACCCGGCCGGTCGGTCTACGTGTTACCGAGTTCTACGGGCTCGGACCTGACAAAACATGAGACGCAACCGACTCGACGCGGAGGTTGTAAAACCTCGCGAAGGTGTTGGGTGTTGCCCAACCCGCGGCTCTACAGATGTCTGCTAGGGAGGTGCCCTTGGCCAGTGCCCACGAGGATGCAACACCCCTTGTTGAGTGAGCTCGGACCCGCAAGGGTAGGGGCACGGCCTGGGTGTGATGGCGTCGACAACCCAGTGGGCGAGCCTCTGTTTGGAGACGGCATTCCATTTCTGCCGTCCCCAAAAGCAGACAAAGAGCTGCTCAGAGCGTCTGGAGCTCTGTGTGCGGTCCAAGTAAATGCGCAGGGCGCGCACTGGACATAACAACGAAAGGGCTGGGTCTGCCTCCTCTCGGGGCAGCACTTGCAGGTTCACTACCTGATCTCAGAAGGGTGTGGTAGGAACCTTGGGCACATAGCCCGGTCGCGGTCTTAGGATCACAGACGTATCCGCCGGACCGAACTCCAGGCAAGTGTTGCTGACAGAGAACGCTTGCAGGTCCCCGACCCTCTTGATAAAGGTGAGCGCGATCAGCAGGGCCGTCTTAAGAGAGAGGGCCCTGAGTCCAATTGATTCAAGCGACCTGCCAAGACTACCGAGAGATCCCAGGAGGGAACTAGGCCTGGCCGGGAGGGATTCAACCTCCGGGCGCCTCTCAGGAACCTGAGGATCAAGTCGTGCTTACCCAAAGACTTGCCATCTACAGGATTGTGGTGGGCGGCAATGGCGGCAACATACACCTTGAGGGTGGACGGGGACAGCCTCCTGTCCAGCCTCTCCTGTAGGAACAGGAGCACTGACTTGATCGCGCATCTCTGCGGGTCTTCAGTTCGGGAAGAACACCAATCTGCGAACAAGCGCCACTTTAGGGTGTAAAGGTGCCTGGTAGAGGGGGCTCTGGCTTGGTTGACTGTATTCACAACGGTCGCCGGTAAGCCGGCTAGCTCTTCTGCATCCCGTCCAGGGACCAGACGTGGCCAGAGGTCTGGGCGCGGGTGCCAGAGCGTGCCCCGTCCCTGAGAGAGGAGGTCCTTTCTCAGGGGAATTCGTCAGGGAGGAGCTGTCGCGAGAAGTCTGAGTTCCGAGAACCAAGTCCGAGTGGGCCAGTAAGGGGCCACTAACGTGACTTGCTCCTCGTCCTCCCTGACATTGCACAGCACCGGTGCAAGAAGGCTCACTGGGGAAATGCGTACTTTCGCAGCCCCGAGGGCCAGCTGTGTGCCAGCGCGTCTGTCCCGAGGGGAGCCTCTGTTAGGGCATACCAGAGCGGGCAGTGGGAGGTTTCCTGGGAGGCAAACAGGTCTACCTGGGCCTTGCCAAACCGTTCCCAAATCAGCTGGACCGACTGGGGGTGAAGCCTCCACTCCCCGCCGGGCAGGCGTTGTCGTGATAGCGCGTCCGCTACGACGTTGAGCTTGCCGGGGATGTGAGTGGCACGCACAACTTGAGTCGCTGCTGGCTCCATAGGAGGAGACGGCGGGCGAGTTGTGACATGTGGCGGGAGCGTACGCCGCCTTGGCTATTTATGTACGCCACCACCGTGGTGCTGTCCGATCTCACGAGGACGTTTGTCCCGAACTAATGGGAGGAACTTCCTGAGAGCAAGAAGGACGGTCAGCAACTCCAGGCAGTTGATGTGCCAACGCAGCGGGGCCCCTTTCCAACGGCCCGCTGCTGCGTGCCCGCTGCACACGGCACCCCACCCGGACCAGGAGGTGTCGGTTGTGACCAGAACGCGTCAGGACACCTGCTGCAGGGGCACTCCTGCCCGTAAAAAGCAGAGGTCTGTCCAGGGTCGGAGTGTTTTGAGGCAGGCGGGGGTGATCCTTACCCGATGCGTGCCGTGGTGCCATGCTTGTCTCGGGACTCGAGTCTGGAGCCAGTGCTGGAGTGGTCTAATATGCATCAACCCCAGCGGCGCGACCGCCGCGGAGGATGCCATATGCCCCAGGAGCCTCTGGAAAAGTTTTAGAGGGACCACTGTGCCTGGCTTGAAGGAAGCGAGGCAGTCCAGCACCGACTGAGCACGCTCGCTCGTGAGACGTGCTGTCATTGAGACTGAGTCTAACTCCAACCCGAGAAAAGAGATGCTCTGAACCGGAGTGAGCTTGCTCTTTTCCCAGTTGACCTGAAGCCCCAAGTGGCTGAGGTGCCGGAGCACCTGGTCTCTGTGCGGATGCCGGCTACTCATAGCGGGGCAAGGGCCGCCTCTGCGACCTTCGTGAAGACGCGAGGGGACAGAGACAGGCCGAAGGGGAGGACTTTGTACTGAAACGCCTGGCCGTCGAACGCGAACCGTAAGAAGGGTCGGTGTCGTGGCAGAATTGAGACGTGGAAGTACGCGTCCTTCAGCTCTACCGCTGCGAACCAATCTAGATGCTGAACACCAGCCAGAATATTTCTCTGCGTGAGCATTTTGAACAGGAGTTTTAACAAGGCCCGATTGAAAACTCGCAGGTCCAGGATTGGTCGTAAGCCACCGCCTTTCTTGGGTACAATGAAGTAAGGGCTGTAGAAACCCTTCCTCATTTCGGTTGGAGGGACGGGCTCTACCGCGCCCTTGGCTAAGAGGGTCGCGATTTCCGTGCGCAGGGAACTGGCATGCTCGCCGTGTACTGCGGAAAAGGGACGAGTATTTTGGACGTACCCGGCGGGGCCTCGCAGCGGGGCGGAACAGGTAGTGCAGCGTCGGGCGGCTTCGTTGCGGCCTGAGGCTGAGGTGCTGAGAATAGACTCAAAGCACTTACCTTGCTCTGCGCACCCGGCAGGGGGCGGGTTCGTGACTGAGGAGGAGGTCTGATGCTGGCGTCCTCTGGACTCGTCTGAACCGGCCGGCCGGGGGACAGTCGTGGGCAGGCGGAAGGCGGGATCGCCGCGTCCGGTGTACCGGGACTGTCGTAATCTGAAAGCAGATTGCCGTGAGAACGGCATTTGCGGGCCAGGTGACCCAGAGGCAAAGGAAATAGCTCTTTTATTGAGAATGTGGGTACCAGGGGCAACAATGCACGCCGTGCAATGTGAAGGAGAAAGCCGCTGTTGTGCGCCGTCAAGATCCAACAGCATGCAGATTGTCAGAGGAAACAGGAACGTTTAAAGTGGTGTGTAACTTGCAGCAAACTGCAGACAGACCATCGGCTCCAAAGAAATTTTCTGAATGAACTCCCATATTTGCGCCGCTTAAATACCCGTATGTCCGGGGGCGGGACATGCAAATACCGGCTGCCAACTCTCATTGGCCTTTTTTCATAGATCAGAGGTGGATATCGGCGCTCAAGAGAGACCCCTAGTGTCGCTTCTCCGACACAACGTGGAGAGAGCGACAGAAGGGGAACTATCGTATATCTATACATGTAGTTATGTATAATCCTTCAATCATTATTGTCCCCTTTGGTGGGCATTTGTGACATCATTACCTCGTCTATACTTTTCTTAATCACTGGTTTGTCAGGTTCTCCACATACTGTCAAGAGTTCAGCCCCAAGATTCTGGAGCACATTTAGTTCCTCTTGAAGCCCGTCAATCTCCTCTCTGAAGCTCTGTAGCACAAAACAACAAACACCATTAAGATGTTGAACAAAGCTGCATAAACATCAAACTTCAGACAGGGCTCCAGACCTCCACAGACTCCTGCTGTTGTTTGACCACGGAAGGATCAACTCCAGGCTCCTCCAGCTCTCTCAACAGGTCATGTGTGTCCTTGATGGTCATGATCAGAGTGCAGTGGTCACACCAGAACTTCTCAGCCAAGTCCATGACGTCCAGAAGCTTCGCCTCTCTTTCTTCCTGAAGAGCCTGGATGTCATTCCATACAAACACCATGTGGTCCAGCTTGTCTTGAACAACTTCAAAACAAAACGAAAGATATCTTTAGCAATTACAAAATCACATGTCACATTGCCTGAAAACTGACACAGCTTTTCTGATTGATGCACTGGGATGGTCACCTTTGGCCGAGAGGTCCTTATCTGCTCCTTCTGAGCGAGCGATCATCTCCTCTCCTCGCTGCTTGAGGGTTTCATACGAGGGCTGAAGTTTCTCCAGGTCTACAGTCACAGATTTGTTCTCAGATATGTGCTCCCGGATCTTCTCCACCTCCACAGAAATGGATGGAGGCTGATGGAGGCATTCGGCGATGCGCTCCAGAGACTCCAGCATGGGATCGATCTTATCGTGGAACTGTGGAGAGCATTCACAAGCAGTTTAGCACACAAGTTGCAGAGATGTGACTGAGGATGCTGATAAAGGCAGGTGGGCAACAAAATTGCAAATCATTATTTATTGATACATAAAAAAATATCTACATGAAAAGAAAGATATGATGGTAGTATTTTAAATTTAAGTGTTAAATGTGATATAAACTTATTATTATTGCATGCAGACATAACACTGAAAAAGGTGCACTAGGGTTTGCTGTCTTTGAAATGCAGAGATTTGGAGAGAGGGGGCAACCTAATTCTCTGTCTAAGGCCCAAAAAATACTTTGCGCAAGTGCGCGTTCGCAGATACAAGCACTTGGCCAATGCATGGTTAATTTGAACATTGCTTAACATGCATTCTTATGTTTCTGTGGCGTTTCAGCTTTTCAACAATACTGTACCTAGATTAACCTTCTATTCTACTTAGAGGTCAAGATATTTGTTGAAATAGTGGGGAACGTGTGTGGAATCACAAAACAGACTAAATGTCTATAGACGAGCATATGGCGAGTACTCAGCTTTAAAAAAAAAAAACAGCCTTAGAAGAAGCGTTTTGGTGCTGTTATGGCATCATGAGGGGGACCTACACAATATTAGGTATGATAGTTTTAATGTTGTAGCTGATTGGTGTATGCAGGAAAACAGAATTTACCTGAATGGATTTGGAGATAGCTTCATCTAGAGCAGCAGCTCTATGTTTAACATCTGCTTTCAGCTGGCTGTACAGTTTATCTGCAGCTTGGTATTTGTCTCTGATGGGCTCCCCCTCCACCGGACTTAACTCCAACAGTTGAGGACCGGTTTTATTCATCTTGTCGATGTGTGGCTTGTGCTCTGCTATTAGCTCCCTCATTTGCTGAAGACCACAAGATTAATACCATCAGGAGAGAATGCAGTGGATTGCTCAACAAAAACGTCAAACACAATCTGACACACCATCTGTTTGGCCAATCATGTACATAATACATTATCCTCTTAGCCATTCTATTAAAGTAATAAGCCACATGAGGCCATGTATTACAGTGATTGTAACACGGTTAAGGGCTGTTGCTAAGCACAACGTGAAGTGTGGTCACCATTTAGTTTTTCTTTTGATCTGTCATTCCAAAAAATCACAAAAATTTAACTTTATTTTGTCTTGTACTGTACTGTACTTGTACTGTAATTTTATCTTGATTATGGTGTTTGTTTTCGATCATTGTCCTGCTGGAAGATCCAACCAGGGCCCATTGTAAGCTTTCTGGCAGAGGCAGAATTTTCTGAATATGCTTGAGTTTGTTGTTGGATGAGAGCAGAGGCTTTTTTCTTGAAACACTCCCAAACAACTTGTGGTGATTTAAGTGATATCTGATACTTTTTTTTTACTTTCTGACCCCAAGACCCAACTAATTTCTGCAATTCTCCAGCTGTGATCCTAGGAGAATTTTTGGTAACTTGAACTATCCTCTTCATTGTGTGTGGAGACAATATAGACACACGTCCTCATTCAGGATTCTTAAGATCGCCAGTTGATTGGAACTTCTTAATTATTGCCCTGATGGTGGAAATGGGTATAAATGCTTTGGCTATTTTCTTATAGCCAGTTCCCATTTTGTGAAGCTCAACAAACATCATAACTTTACTTTTTAGTCTAAACCACTGTGATTGATGATAAAGGGAATTTGGCCTCTGTGTTACCTCATATTTATACCCATGTGAAACAGGAAGTCATGGCTGAACAATTTCATGTTCCTAGTCACCCAGCTGCACACATTTTTTTTAATATGAATGGGAATATATTTCAGATATATTTTACTCATAAGAATTAATAGGGTTGCAAATAATTGTGACTAATGAGTTGTGGAGAATTTTTTTTTATTTAATAATGAAATATTTCAATTATTTCAATAGTTTACTTCAATTAAAGGTTAGATTTTTGTGAATTTTTGAATGAAAGATCAAAAGGATAAACAATGCAGTTTTATTTTTCACAGCCTTCTTTGCTCATATTTACAAAGGGTGCCAATATTTTGTTAGTGGATGTTTCTTTTTTTGCTGGGTTTATATAAATACACACACACATACACACACACACACATATATATATATATATATATATATATATATATATATATATATTATACATACAGTATATACATATAGAAATACGTAATAAGTATTTTTATTATTAATAATAATAACATATTATTTAATGCAGTAGGTATCATGAACTAACAATGAACAACATATGTTTTCAATATTGTTTTCATCTTGGTGAATTTATAAATATATAATTGTTCATTATAGCTCATGTTAGTTCATAATGCATAAACTAATGTATTAAGTTAACTTAAACAAAAATACTAATTATATATTAGTTTATTCTTAAATTAACATCAACCAATATTAATAAGTGCTGAAAAAGTACTGTTCATCATTAGTTCATGTTAATTAATGTAGTTCACTAATGTTACTGAATACAACCATATTGTAAAGAGTTCCTAATGAAATGTACAGATAATATTACAATTCTTCAGCAGTGTAATATAGATCAGTAGTCAAACTATATGTTGTTTATGGTTACCAAAGGTATCAACAGAGTTCAATAGAGCTGTTCAGCCATGATGTCAATTTGCAGGCGAACCAGGAAGTCTAATTCACCATGGGTTCCCTTAGGAATTTCCTGTGGGTTTTTATAATGGTTTATAATGGTCGTTTTGGATTTATGAATAAAAAAAGGTCTGTGGAAAACATTACTTGAACATACTTGGATGTTTTGTTCTACAACATACATTACACACATTCATACCTCAAAAGTACATTTTGAAGCTCCCATGTTTTTTATTAAGTATGTTGCTTCAATACGGCTTCAAAATTCATGTTTATGGTATGACTGTGTAATTTATATTTTAGGAGGAGGGGCCCATAGCAAATTTTCTTCCAGGTTTTTGGACTACAACCTGAACAGTTCTATTGCTGTATAGTCACGGGTGAGCATATATTTGAGCTTTTTATGGCTCATCCAATCAGAATTTAGAGCTATATCTCCATCTTACCCTTAGTTCCTCTTGCTGATGTCTTAGGGCTTCATACTCAATAGCAGGCTGGGCCAGTTGAATGAAGGCAGCACTGGTCTCCTGCAGCCACGGCCAGAGCTCATCATACGTCTCCCAGAATTGACAGGCCAGAGAATGAGCTCTCTCCAGCTGCAGACTGCGCTCAGAGTTCAGCTGACTCACCGTGTTATACTTCTCCAATATAGCCTCGAGCTTCACCTGTGTCACACCACAGTCACATCACCACAGAGCTAGTCTTAAACACCTGCTGTACAATGTTCATTAATTTATAATAATAAATCCTATCTTTTGGTTTGCCTCCATCAAGTTTCAAATAAAAATAAAAGTGCCTTTCATTTGTGAAGTACTACATTCACTGGATTATCTGAAGAAGAAAAAAAAAAAAATAGACATGAGCACATGGTTATTTAAAGGTGCACTCAGTCTTTTTTGGTTTCTGTCATCTTGGGCTTGGACACTGACACCTAGTGGTGTGGATGCAGCATCATTCCAAATCAATAGTTTTCAATTTCAGATCCCATTGTAGAAATTCACTATTCACTGTTATTCATGATTCATATAATCCATGAGTAAAACTGTCCAATAACAGGGCAGTTACTGAGATTATTCAGCTGGTCATGTGATTCTAACATGGTAGCTCACATGAGGACCCTCTCCATGTAGAATTAAACCACATTTATAAGGTTACTGATTCGACTGGAGTCTTCATCTCATGTGAGTGCTCATGATTTTATACATGTGTTTCAAAATTACTATGATATAAAGTGAATTGTGATATAAGATTTTCATATCACACAAACTTTATCTTAAAAATGTTTAATTTACCTTCAGTGTCTTCTTCTCAGCCTCATCTTTGCTGTTCATAATGGCCTCTCCGGACTTCACAATGTCATCCACAGCATCTTTATGCCTCAAAATGTCCATGGAGAAGCTCTGCAGTAGAAAGTGAACCACTGATGCTTTATAAAGGATGTTTATTTGATAATTCAGGTAATAGACGACCACACAAATATCCGACTGACCTTCTGAGCCTGAAGCTGAGCTGAAGTCTGCTCCGGCTCGAGGCTCATGTAACCAAGAGATGACAACTTTCTCTCTGCCTCAGTCAGCCAGGCCAACTCAGCAGCGGCTGACTGCTCGAACTGCACATCAAGAAAAAGAAAAAATTTCAGTGACTCTCTGAACTCATTTACATTCTGTTCTTGCCGAGATTCCATAATTATTCAATAATATGTAAATGACCACATGTTCACCAAAGAAACCATCAAAGACCTAACATTTCACAAAAAAAGAAACAAGTGAGGTTGTAACCCATTTTACATGCAAATATATTAGCCAATCATAACAAAAGGGTCAGAATAAGAGTAGAAAATCAAGTAAAACTAGGTCAGGTAATACTAATTAACTAAGTATCCAAACTCATGAAGTCTATGGCAGTCCATAGAACCATACATAGGTAAGTTATGACACTTGGCACAATGACAGGGGTGGGCATGAATAGCCCCCTACCTAATTTGGGGTCTCTAGGACAAACTCTTTAGTGCCACCACCAGTTCAAAATTTAACTATTTAATAGTTAATAACTTTTGAACCATATGGCCAACACAAATAAATCGTATATCCTCTGATTCGTCTGCTCATTCACTTTTTTAG
The DNA here is from genome assembly GCF_025860055.1 of Xyrauchen texanus. NCBI lineage: Eukaryota > Metazoa > Chordata > Actinopteri > Cypriniformes > Catostomidae > Xyrauchen > Xyrauchen texanus. The sequence goes on from NC_068299.1 coordinate 37,909,659, forward strand.
TGGTTCAACCAAAATCCAAAATCTCCATCCCCGACTTTGGCAGCCATCTTGAAATTTGTCGAAAACTTACTTTTGCAAACTCGTTTCTAAGCCTTTATCAGATCTTTCACAAACTTGTGTCAGAGCACCTTGAAACACAGCTGGCCAAAAGACATCAAAAGCTTTTTGATAGACAAAATGCATCAAATAATTCTGTGGCGAGGATGCCAAACAGGAGGCTGTATCTTTACAAGGCTTTGTCGTATCGAAACAAAACTTGGTATGTTTTATCAGGACCTTGATATGAGGTACATGCCAAGTTTGGGGACAGTGCATCATTATGTGCTTCAAAATTGCTATTTTTGCACATAACTTTAGAACCCTATTTCCTAAAATTATCAATGATGAATTATCAAGTTTTGGGTTATGACACCTCAGTGGCATTGTATGTAAAGCAGTGAGCTTAAACTTTAAACGCATCCAAGTCTGCTGTTTGAGTCCCACCTGGTGGGACTGGTGTGAAAGTTGTAATTCTGTTGATTCGTCGGTCAAAATGTTTTAAACACTTATTCATTCTTTATTATAATTTTTTTTTTTCACACATTGTAGAATAATAGTTAAGTAATCAAAACTATGGGATAACATAAATGGAACTATAGGAATTAGGTTCCTATATCCAAATCCAAAATAAATCAAAACTATGTTATATTTCAGCATCTTATGTAGTCACCCTTTGACTAGAATTTGCAGACATGAACTCAACCAACCATTTTCTCAACCAACTTCTTGAGATTTCACCCTGGGGTGCTTTTAAACAGTATTGAAGGAGTTACCATCTATGTTGGGCATTTATTGGCTGCTTTTCTTTAATATTTGGTTCAAATCATAATTATTTTTATTTATTTATTTTTTATAAAATTTTAGTTTTCTAATTAAATTATTTAATATGTTGGCACAATTATATTTTTTTCTACAAATCTAATTTCAAAACTTTAAGCATGCGCCTTCAGATCAAAAGATTTATATAATCTTTATAATAAATTTATATTTTTTTTTATAATCTTTATAATAAATTATAGAGTTATTGTAAAGGGGCACAATTCTATATATTTAAAAAAAAATTATACAGTGTCTATACTTTGTATATTTCAATTTTAAACATTGTAGTTGTATGCTTTATTCCACTTATTTTCCTGAATATATAGCAATAAAAATATGAATATGAATTTATTAAAAAGCTAATTTCTATAAAATAAAAACAAAAAGTGTATATATATATATATATATATATATATAAAATTATTACATGTATTTTATTACTAAAATCAGAGTCAGTTTTGCACAACATTTTGCAAACATTTTGTCCTTCCACTGTGTAACACTAATGTGATGCTAATATAATCAATGTGGGTCACACTCCATTAGTGTAATATGTAAATATCACGAAGGCTGCAAGAGAGGATGAATGAAGTTTGAATGACATAAAAGCAGTAAGAATTAACAGCACAATGAGGCCAATCACCCTTGGCAAGTATCACAGACGCTCCTTTGTGTTGCTAATAAAGGACTGGTACTATGTTTTTAAGCATTTTGACCATGGACTGTACCTGCTGTGATTTTAAGATAGCAGCTCCAGTCTGGTCCACAAGCTGGCTAACAGCATCACTGGCTGATCTGTAGCGCTCATTGTCGTCGATGATCATTCTGTCCAGCCCTTCTCGAGCTCGCCATGGAACAAGCTCCAGCAGTGCACTGCTGACTTCATTCAGAGAGTCTAGAAGTGGCTTCTGATCCTTAACCTCCTGCAGTAGTGCCTGGATAAGACAGTCAACAAATTATCCATTCATAAAGTGCATTTCAAAACTGTTTGCTCAAAAGATGCCCTTTCATATCTCTGGAGACTTAAAGGAAAGTTCCAGGCTCAATAAAATTTAAGCTTAATAACAGCATTTTTGGCACAAAGTTGATTACTTACAAAAATTATTAAGACTTGTCACTTGTTTCTTTAAAAACAAACAAAAAACTGTAAAGGAGATCCATGTGAGATTACTGGGGTCTTGTTCTCTTAGAAGTCTCCATCTACTGTCTTGGAGAATTTTAAACAGATCTCATTTGTGATTTATGACTTATGGTAAATGGTCTGCACTTATATAGCACCTTTTTAACCTTAGGGGTATTCAAAGCAGTTTACACTGCATCTCATTCACCCACACACACATTCACACACCAATGACTGCAGAGCTGCCATTCAAGTTGCTAGCCTGTTGGGAGCAACTTTGGGTTCAGTGTCTTGCTCAAGGACACTTTGGCATGTGGAGTTGTGTGGGCCAGGAATTGAACCACCAACCCTGAGATTAGTGGACAACCTGCTCTACCACCTGAGCCACAGCTGCCCCGGGACTTACCTTTTGCCTCTCTTGTAAGTGAGTCAGCTGCTCTCCAACTGGATCTTGAACTTCAAACGTTGCCATCTCTGACTCCACCTTCTCCAACCAGCAGTTCAGTTCCTCGTGGGTGTTTTGCAGCTTGGTGGCGAGAGACAGGGCTTTGTCCAGAGTCTTTGAAACACTGCTGCTCATTGTGTTGATCTCTGAATACCTGGTCTTTATTTCATCGAGTTTGCCTTGGATGACAACAACCTCATCGCCTGAATGCAAGTGAATACAGACATGATATAGATGCATTCATACGGTTTCAGCACATGGAGAACTTTCTACCAGTGGGAACATTCCAGAAACTTTGATGAATGTTATGTAAAGATTGCCTAATATTAGGAACATATTTCTTTATTAAAAATGAACTTCAGAAACTATTTTCAAAACAGTTATGCATAATATGCTTCTATTCACATTAAGATAACTGGACATTTCAACAACCAAAATGTTTGGAAAACCTTCCTTTAGTTAACTATGTTCACCTCACCTGTGGTCTGTTTCAGAAGTTCTAACCCGTTTTGGATGGCCTGGTCAACATTCTGTTTCCTCAACTCAATGTCTTCATGAAGAGCCTACACAACAGGACATATCAGTCAACGACATCTTCTGACAGGACAACACAAATCACACCGCAGAACTGAAGGCAGATCAAATTAAATGAATAAAACATGGTAAAATAGCCTAAAGAGGAGGAGCTTTTAAAGTACCAGCTGCTCAGCATGCTGTTTTGCCAGCACGGCCATCGTGTAGTCTTGGATGGAGACTTCACTCAGTTTGCCGTGGACTTCAATGAGCCAAGTCATGAGCGCCACCTCATCCTCGCCAAAGAGCTGCGCGTTAGTCAGCGCCTGCTGCAGCAGCTCGCCTTTCCTGCGGCAACGCTCCTGCAGCTCGATATAGGTGCACTGCATGTTGTCCAGCTTTGCCTGCACCAGGTCCTTGTCATCCACACAGCCGAAGGCCCTTAGAGACTGACCCAGACTCATGGCCTGATACAAGATCTTACTGCGGCCCATTACCTCCTCCTCTAAAGCCTGATTACCAGGACACAATACCAGGGTGGAGAAACCATAATAACAAAAAAAGGAATGGAACAAATGAATGTGTATGAAAAACATGGGATTACAACATAAATGCATGAGGCTCTTTCCACGAATAGGATGCACTTTTGTGTCGCACTAATATTTGGATTATTAGAATATTTTATTATAACTTTTAGAAGCAAAAATCCCAAATATCTTGTTTTTTTATGTCTTTTTGTGATTTTGATCAGGCCTGTCTCAGAAGTACTTTTTTGTAAAAATCTTGTTTTTAAATGTCATAAATAAAAATAAATAAAAAACAATTGCATGAAAATTGCTGGAAAATAACAAGATCACTTTATTAAACTGTATTTAGACATGTCCCAAAATCTCCATAATATTTAGTTTGATCTCCTTAAGTTAATCTGCATGATTTGTTAAGTATTTATTATAAGTATTAGAGGCAAAACATTTTTTTTTTGACATCAAGAAAATTCTGTTGTTTTCAAGACATCAAATGTCTGGTAATTTTGGTATGTCCCACCTCAGAAGCCTTAACTTTTTTTAAATGTTATACATTCTGTCTATTTAATTTAGATGTTTATTTAATATTTAATGCTATAAAATTACAAAATTACTGTTTTAAACTGTTTGTGCTGTAGGCATGCCCCAAAAATTGCTAATTCGTATATAATTTAGTTCGTATTTATTTAGTAGTCCTTAGGTTGATGATCAACATTTAGAGGTACAAATCGCATTCTTATTTGCTTCTTTTTTTATTATTATTCACTTAACATGAAAATAGTAGTGAAGTAGTTTTCAAGAAATCAAATATCTGTTGATTTTGGACTGTCCCACCTCAGAAGTCTTGACTTTTTTCTAGAAATCTTGTTTTTAAATCTTGTCCCAAAATTACAAATTGTATAATATTTAGTTTGATCTCATTGGGGTTGATGAGCAAAAATTAAGTATTTATTATCAGTATTTATATGGTGATTTTGGTCTGTTCCACCTCATAAGTCTTAACTTTTTAAATCTTGTTTTTAAATGTTATAAATTTTGCATATTTAATTGTAATGTTCATATAATGTTTATTGCTAGAAAATAAAAAAATTACTTTATTAAACTACAACCTCATTTAAAATGATTAGAAATTAAACAGATCATTTAATATTTAGATTGACCTCTTGAGGTAGACAATAAACATTTTCTAAAAGTTAAGCACCTCCATTCACTTTTTCCCACCTTTGACTTCATTTTTAAGAGTTTCAGGTCGTATTTTGTGCATTATTCGTGAAAAGTGTCATAGTAGCAAAATGAAAAATGGATGAAATAAGGAAAACACGATGGAAAACATACTAAACAAGGTCACATGGGCTGTGTGGGTCACTATAGACGGTTCTGTACCTTCTGCTGTGAAATCTGCTCTTGTAACTTGGACGTCTGGGTGCCGATGGGCTCGGAGTTGGCCAATCGTTTTTCCGTAGTGGTCAGCCACTCTGTCAAAGGCTCAAGAGTCTCATGGAATTGCTGCGCCACCACCAAAATACTCTCCAACTGCTTGTGTCTGCCCAGAATGTTGCACGAGAGTCCAATTTTTAATTGCTGGACATGACTGGATTTGATTATACATGACCAAAGTACAATATGTCTGAACATCATACTTAAGGCATACTTAAAAAGATATGAATGGCATGACTTAATATCAAACCAGGTGGCATTTAGTTTAAGGAAATGACAGCACAAGACAAACAAAACATTTTACAAAAAGAAGTTGTTGTTTTTTTAAATGATAAAGAGGTGTTTCTTCAACTTCTTGTACTTCTAAAGTAAAATCTAGATTAAAAATGTTACAATCTCGCAAATGTTTTTTCTTAATTGTTTTGGGAATAAAATGTCTGACTTCTTTGTCTTGCTAAGGCTAATATCATAGCTAACATTTTGTGTATCCTAAATGCACACGATTAATTATTTTCAGACTTTTTGTTTTATTTGGCAAAATTACAGCTTTATTGGAAGTGACGACCAATCAAAAATACTGACCAATTTGCTTTGATTTTTCTTTGCTTTCTTCAAGCATCACCTGTCTCATATTTCATTTAGAGCATACTCTTCGCTGACTTTTGTAAGTACACTAGTACTCTAACTTTTCTAAGAACTTCATTAGAGGCTAAATTCTTTAGTGTGGTGGAAATTATGCCAAAAATGTGGGACAGGTGTCCCAGAAGAAAACAGATAATTTTCACACAATAAATATTGAAATGTTCTTTGTTTATTTCACTCATTGGTTTAGTTTCTCATATTTTTAAACATCTAATAATTTTTATTTTATAACAGATAAGTTGAATCAACCCTTGAGATATGAAGTACCAGAAGTTGAAGAAACACCAATATGAAGTCTTAACAAATGAAAAGAAAAAATTTTGTGACACTTTTTGGTTGTCAAACATTCAAGTAGTGAAACATAGTTAATGATAAACTACATCTGCACCCTAAAATAACTAAAAGAATCATTGAGGGAATTGCTAAGGATCTGCAATCATTCAGTAGAACAAAAATTACTTCAATGTATTCGAGAGCATAGCAAAATCATCCTCATGAAAATATATTTAAAAAACTAAAACCACTCTAAAACAGCCAAAGAGTCTAAACATGACTTTTTGCAAAGACGCACACAGACTTGTAAAGAAGGACCACTTCATGTCCACAATCTAATAATGGATGAGTTTATAGTTTTACCTGATCTCAGCTTTCTTGAGGAGGGCATCCCACCTCTGACCCAAGCATTCAATCTCTCTAGCGATCTTCTCCTTATCGACGGTGTCAGCTAACTCCGTCACCTTCAGTCCCTCCGTCTTAATAAGCTCCACTGTGGCTCTGCGCTCATCCAGCAGTTTCTGCAGCAGCTAAACACAGATCATGAAATCACACACAAATCAGCATATATAAAGAAAAACTCAATTTAACAGCTACACAAAAATATATATATAACCAACTGAGTTATATATTCAAACTACTTGTAGTGTATTTTCTATCAGTGGATTGCTTCTCATTGTAAAAAGTCCTAGCAGTACTGACTACTTACCTTTTGTTCTTGTATCTGTGCTTTGACCACTTTGAATTCTGCTGACGGAAGCTTCTGATTGGCTACCAGCTCCTCGGTGTCAGTGAGCCAGCTGAGAAGAGACTCCAGTGCATCCTGGAATCTGCCACAGTGCAGCAGAGCTTCATGGAGCTGTGTGGATCGCTCCGCAACCTGACAACATCACACAGACAATCTCACAGCACTGTTGGGGGAGCTAACTATAGCTTGCTAAACTGTGAAGTTCTCCTAATTTAAAACAGTTAAACTATTTTAGTTAAGCGAATCTAAAGCAACTACTGGTTGATTTCACAGAAGAGTGTAAACAAAACAATTAGGGTGACAGCATTACTTAAACTTGAACATATTATTTATTCTAGAACGCTTAACACTGAAAAAAACAAATATTTAATATTTATGTCACTCTGGTAAAATACCATGCCAAGACTCCCGGGAAAAAGTACTGGGTGATGACTCAAATAAATAAATGAAAACACTCGTCTAGGTGAGTGTCTTTAAAAACTTTGAGGATGTGATATGTAGCAATGTAGAGTTTTATCTCACTACACCATCACTTATTGAAATACATACATGTAGCTTGATAACAACTAAAGTACTATCACACTACTGAAAAATTTAATAACGTTTGTAATATCACTAGTTTTGGTTAGTTATACATATTATATGACATGAATCCATGTGTGCCATTTTTAACAACTAAAGAGTAATTCTCACTTTTTTGTTGAGGGTGTTCCATCTGGTGTTAACCTCCTCTAGGTCCTGCTCGAGGTTCTTGGTGCTGATGCCTTTGGCGGCATTCTGGATCAACCCATGACCGAGAGAGTTCAGCTCCTGCAACTGGTTCTGCAGTGACTCAATGACTTCCTTCTGGAAAACCTGAAATTGGTGAAAAATATGGAAGAAAAATAAACACCAAATGAAAACATTTATTGAGTTAGAAGCTATTCAATTTTGATTTGAACAGTCATTAACTGGGTGATTCAGGATTCAGTCCTCTTTTTTGTTTTTGTTGTGAAACTCAAGCACAGCGAAAAGTTTATTTGCTCAGATGCCGATCTTTCATGGCACAAGGTGCAAAGGTGACTCAATGGAGTTCACTGTTATGGTTCATTTAAGCAACATTGTATCAGATGTTTCTCCTAAAATAATGTATGAGAATTAGAAATAGACACTTGTTTATATAAGTAAGAGTACAGAACTACCATAGCCTAGATCATTTCTATTAGAAGTAATCTATTAGAACTCTTTTAAAACTCTAAAGGACGAACATGGGTGCATCTCAATCAGCTTCCTAGTTCAGTATTCAGAGCACTAATTTCTAGGGCTATCCAAATTGCAAAACAGTTCCAGTGCACTGAAACATTTGCTCCCAAAAAAATCCTAGAGTGCACTGAAAAAAACTGCATTATATTCTCTTACAGCAAAAGTCGTCAGGCTTTCTGAAGTCGTTAAAGGACAAATGAAAGTGAAGTTGTGTTCATGTTACACTGATTAATGACATAGGAAGGTAGGGAGCTGATTGAGACATGTCCAGTGTGAGATTACTGGGTACTTTTGCGTTGATTCTTTTGCTTTGCCCTTAACTGTTACTGTTGAAACTTTAGACAATGTTGTAACAATAGCTTTCTAGTTCTTCAGTTTGTTTCAATACATGACACATTTGTCCCTACCCTTGTGAAAAGACCAGTTAAGACCAGCATTTTCATGCTAGTCCGAGCTGGTTTAGGCTAGTTACTAGTTTGCTGATGGTTGGAACAGCAGTGCCATGTGCACCTGCAAAACCAGGCTGGTGAAGTTGGTTGACCTGCACAGACGCCCTGGTGAAGCTAATTGACCATGAAAGTCTTGCTGGTTAAAGGGATATTTCACTCAAATATGAAAATCCTCTCATTATTTACTCACACTCATGAAATCCCAGATGTGTATGACTTTCGTTCTTCACCAGAACACATTTCAAGAAAAATATTTAAAATGCAAGTGAATGGCGATTTCTCTTTTGAAGTTCAAAAATTACAGACAGTCAGCATAATCGTCATCGATATGACTCCAGCAGGTAAGTTAATGTCTTCTAAAGCGGTACAATCACTTTTGGTGTGAAAAAAGATCAATATTTCAGTACTTGTTAACTATGATTCATCACTTCTGTTAAGCTTCACGAGAGGGTGGAGTTCAAGCAGTCTCTCGTGTGACCTATTTGCTTGCCATGATACAGATGTAATCTCACGCTCTCCGCTCGGTTGAGACATCCAGGATAAGCACACAAATGCACCACTTTGAGTAAAGAAACAGGTCAATACAGATCTCAAACAAAATCAATGAAGCTTCTGTATAGTGTACCTCCTTCTCACTTGTAAATAGCACTGCTCTTCTGCTCTCGCACATGCATCAGTTCTAACTTGTTTTCAATGGAGAGTTAAAAAAACAAAAATAAGTACTTCAATTTTGATCTTTTTCACACCAAAAGCAATCGTGTTGCTTTAGAAGACTTTAATTTAACAGCTGGAGTCACTCATTGTTTTACATTTCTGCTAACTGTCTGTGATTTTTGGAGCTTTAAAGGAGAAATTGCCATTTACTTGCATTTTAAGGACCTACTGAGCCAAGATATTTTTGTATTTTTCTTCAAATATGTTCTGGTGAATAGTCATACACACCTGGGATATCATGAGGGTGAGTAAATCATGAGAGAATTTTCATTTTTGGGTGAACTATCCCTTTAAGAGTTACATGCTGGAGACCAGCATCCAAAACACAACATATGCTGATCTTTTCAGCAGGGTATATAAATATGTAGTGACCAGTAGCCTTATAATGTGAGGCACTTCCACTAAAATGGGCATTACTTACACTCTGATTTGTTGCAAAAGGCTACTACTATCAGTTATAGCCAGCTGTGCTGGATCACAATATCACTGACCAGCAATCACAGCAAACTCAAATGAGTCATGTCCTTATCTGATAAAGAAAACACTAATGCAATGAACAACATTCATCAGGCTATTTCGGGATACCTGGGTGCAAGGCAAGTCCACGAGTTCCATCTGTGAACATTCAGCTATGGATGTTAATAAACTCTCGATATCTACATCATCCATGTGTTTTATTCTATTGGCAAAGCCTTCCTCTCTTTCTACTAACAACAAGAAATCCTCCAGGTCTGCCATTTTGGAGTCCGCAGCTCTTTGCTCATATTCGTAACACTTTTCATCTTTCGTTACATGTTGCTCTGGTTTCTGTTGGCGACGTGAAAGAGTCTTTCGTTGCGTCACCACAACACTGAGCAGCTCACAGTCCTCCTGTGCACAAGTATCTTCAAGAAGCTTGGTAGTGGGTAATTTGTCATATTTCGATAATGTTCTGGGTCTTTGCATTTTACTACTTGACTCTGACAAAGTCTTGGCATTTATATCTGAACAATCACCATTAGTATTTGGAGCTACACTGAGGTTTGAGTTGCATGTTTCATTGCGGTGTTGGCTTCCAAGAGTCGATGCCTCTGTGTAATACAGCGGTGAAGGTAAGAGATCTTTTCTGAGTGAGTAGGGGAACTCTTCCTGGCCTGAGCTGAGGGAAAGCCCCGGTTTCAGATCCCCTGATATATCCACTCCCTCAGTAGAAGAGAGGCTTCTCGTGCCACCCCCGGGTCTTCTCTGGGCTCGCTGGTTTCGTTGTTCTCGTTCCACAGTGGGACTGCAAAGGCCGGAGTCCCCTTCCGAGGTAAGTGAGTTGGTCATACTGCGTCCTCTCCCAACTTGGCCCAAACCAACCTGGCCAGTTCCGTCATTGCACAGCGTTACGCTGCAGCTGCCATACTCACTGAGGTTAGCAGGGACAAAACTACGCCAGGAATGGCGGTGAGGAGGTGGCTCCATCTTCTCACCCACCGGCCGTGGCTTACACAGCATGGTGTCTGCACCCCGGATAATACCTCCATTAAGCTTCAAGCTGTCAAACACCAACCGCTCGTCCAAACGCGCCGTATCCCTGCTGCTGAGCTCAAATGTGCTAGAAGAAGCCAAGACCCCGTTTCCACAGAGATTGCTGATGTCCAGGGTGTGATGGCTGAAGGGCAAAGTGCCGATGAAGTGCCTGGAGGACAGACTACCCTTGGATCCCGAGGTGATTTGCTCATTCAGACGCACTGTGTCATAAATGGACCTCTGTGGAACATAACAGTCATCAATGTTGAGGTCCTCATCATCTCCTTTGCTCACACAGGAAGGGTTCTGACGTAGACAGTCTGGACGACTCAGAGGTTTGCCCATTATGGAAATAACTTACAAATAATGATTCAAATGAGGTAAAGGTTTTCAGTGCAACAATTCTGATAAAAGTGAAAGAAACTTAAAAGGGGGAAGATTGAGATGCCTTTAAGTGACTTTTACACGTTACTAGGCTAGCATTAGACACTTTACCCCAATAAAAACATACAAAAATAAATAAAGCAGTGCATTTTAAGAGGATAATTTAAAGAGTAAAATTAAGATGCCTTTATGTGCACTTTTCCGAGTTACTGGGCTAACATTAGGCACTTAACCCCAATAAAAAGATACCATAATAAATAAAGTAGTGCAGTTTAAGAGCAAAACAATGTATGCAAATATACTTTTTTACAAATTTGTATGAATAAACAATTTGCAAAAAGAAGGACCACAAATATACATTACATCATATAAAATTACTTGCCGAATGATGCCTAGAATAAAGTTTTTTAATAAAAAAGGCATTTGAATAAACTTTATTAAATCAATACAATCCCTTCTTCCTCTTAAACATCCTTTTCCATGATGACAATCCAACTAGTTTCCTTTTCTCCCCATTGTCGCAATTTGACATTGTTGCTTTCCTTAGTTTCTTAAAACCATTATATCCATTTCCATTGCAAAAGTGCTTGTATGTTTAGATTTTCCTGAGCATTCCCATCCACTTATCCAAAAAGAGGAATCCTGTGGCATATCCCAATACAAATCCTGGGAAAAGAAATCCGTAAGCTCCAGGAGAAACAAAAAATCTGCTCCTGCCTCTCTTGTGGTCCAACCGGCTATGACAGACACCCTCCTGGCACAGAGCTCAAGGCCCCCCCCCCTCACATTATTCAGGCAACATCTGCCATAGCTCCTTTTGTGCGGTGACGGGATCACAGTGATTGGTAGATGCTTGACCCTCTTTTAATTCCTCCCTTCTGTCTCTGTGGCCCATTTGACTTCTTAGTATGCTTGTGTCAGCAGCTTGTCAGGAAAGGGGAGAAAAAGCCATGCTACAGAAGTAAACAGTTCCATATCAGATGACATCACACAATGCAAAAATATATACATATTTTTCCCTTCTCTCTCTGTCTCTCCTCCTCTTCCCCATGTTTTGGAGTCACAAAAGAGCCTGTAGTCTCTCAATTACAGCAGAATGCTGAGGGAGGATCTTGATGCAGGAAATCTAACACCGTAACCTCTGCCAAGAGCATGACAGGTCTTTCTTCATGGCAAGTGAAAAAGGTGGGAGAATCACAGAGCAAAGAGGCTGATTGTATATAAAGAATGCAGTTTTTACCGCAGCAAGATAACCCAGGACCAGGACTCCAGGGGTGGGGGTCTCGTGATCTCGCTTAATAATATATCTTATAATTGGATTTTAAATTAATTCTTAATAATTCTAATTACTGAACAGCATTTGCAGGACAAAACATCACCTATACAGATGAGTGTGCATTACTGTGAAAATGCAGCAGTAAAGGAAGGTGAGTTTACGTAATACAATCAAAGAGTCCAAGAGCCATGAGATAAGTTTAACGGCCAAGCACAAGGATGAAAAAAAAAAACTTCTGCACTAAACCTGTCAAGAAAATGTGCTGGTCATATTTAGCTCCAAATCAATACAAACTAAAATATTAAAATATATTTTGCATAAATATTGGTTTGTTTGTTTGTTTGTTTTTGCAAAGTTACATTACTTTCATTACACCTTTTTACTGCACATTATACCACCAGTTCTTATTACTGTGATGTTTGACTTTCACTTTTCTTATTGTTTTCTCATGTTAAAGTTGTACAGATTTGGCTTTTTCAGAAGGAAACTCGTACTTTAATCCACCAAAGTGGCATTCAACTGATCACAAAATATAGTCAGGACATTACCGATGTAAAAAAAATCTAGACAGGCCCCATTTCCAGCAGCCATCACTCCAACATCTTATCCTTGAGTAATCATGCTAAATTGACCATTTGGTACTTGAAAATCACTTACCATTATATCAAACACAGCTGAAAGCTACGCGGTTCATTAAATGAAGCTTAACATTGTCTTTGTGTTTGTTTTGCCACAGTACGCAATAGTCTGGCACGTCTTAATGTCAATTTTAGGTAAAAATGGCAAAACAAAATGCCAATCATTGTTTTGAGGAATGAAGGCTATACAGTGCTTGAAATTGCTATAAAACTGAAGATTTCATACCAAGGTGTACACTACAATCTTCAAAGACAAAGGACAACTGGCTCTAACAAGGACAGAAAGAGATGTGTACCAGAAGAGAAAGACCAGATGTACAACTAAACAAGAGGATAAGTACATCAGAGTCTCTAGTTTGAGAAATAGACACCTCACATGTCCTCCGCTGACAGCTTCATTGAATTCTACCCGCTAAACACCAGTTTCATGTACAACAGTAAAGAGAAGACTCAGGGGTGCAGGCCTTGTGGGAAGAATTGCAAAGAAAAAGCACTTTTGAAACAGAAAAACTAAAAGAAAAGGTTAGAGTGGGCAAAGAAACACAGACATTGGACAACAGTTAATTGTAAAAGAGTGTTATGGTTCTTCCAAGCAACCAAATTGGCCCGGTTGCTAGAGAGGGTAGAGTCACATAGTGTAACCTCCTCATGGTCGCCATAATGTGGTTCTCACTCTCGGTGGGGTGCAAGGTGAGTTGTGCATGGATGCCGTGGGGAATAGCATGAAGCCTTCACACGCACTATGTCTCTGCAGTAACGCACTCAACAAGCTAAGTGATAAGATGCTCAGACATGGGAGGCAACTGATATATGTCCTCCACCACCCAGATTGAGGTGAGTCACTATGCCACCACAAGGAGCGCATTGGGAATTGGGCATTCCAAATTGGGGTGAAATGGGGAGAACACCCCCCCCCCATTTTACATAACTTTAGCATAATTTCCAGGTCGTTTGGTTAGAAAATGGAACTCACTTAATGGAAAGTGAATTAAGACTAAAGTGGACAAAAAAGATAAATATTTGAAACATTAATATTAAGTCATTCTGAAATATTTTATTTATAAAGTATTTCCTTACAAAAATCAAATCATAAATTATATTCCATGTTCAATGTGAGAAAAGTGACATCTCAAGTTGTATGCAAAGTTTAGACATTTTAACAAATTAAGTGACTTGAACAAAATGTATTTCATTATTAATCACAATAATTTGTATGACAATTAATCATCAGCCAAAATTCTGACAACTCTGCTTGAAACTATACTTTGCATTGGGCCATTTCAAATCACTTACATGCAGATGAACAAATTCTTGGACTTGATGTTGTATGCATGAAATCATTCATTTAAACCAGAAATTATGGAGACAATGACTGCCTCTGCACAGAAACAGGGCAGGGATGTTAACCCATCAGAAAAAAACTATTTCAACAAATATTGCACCATTCACAATAGACAATGCCCAAAGTCACTGAAACGAACAACTATTATTTAGACCAGAACAGGTTTAGTTTGAAAAAAAAAAAAAAAAACATTCTCAGAATACATTCCTGCAGCAATCACGGCTCTGAGATCAGTTGTGCCAATAATGTTATCTCTCTCTTCATCCATGCAACATGATCGCAGTGCAATAGCAATTTCATCATAACAAAACAATGCTCAGAAGTTCGAGTGCTCTGCTGTAAGGGGTCTCAGGTTCTCTCTTGGGGGTTCGTATGGTGAGTCAGACTTATGAGTAAGCTAAGCGCTGTGGGCTTCACAAAGACCCTTTTCCCATCATCACCTATGGAATTTGCAAAAGCTATGATTCAGGAGTGAGAAATTCCCACATGTTCATGGGAAACGTTCATGTCATGTTTGAGAAGTGGAAAAACAAGAAACATGACACTATCCAATTTCCCACATCTGAACACCTCCTGCAAACGTGCTTGCCCACGCAAAACTTGCCACCACTATGGTAGGGTGTTGTGGGTGGATGCTAGGGTATTCTCAGTTGTTACTTACTGGCAGAAGTCAAAAGAACCCAATCACAAATCTCTATGCAATTCTGGGCTTCATTTCCCAAAAGGATAGTAAGCCTAAGTGGTGTCCAACTACCCTCACTGGTGTCCGTTAAGGAGAGCAAAAGGTATCATCACCACCCCAGTAATGGGCTGTCTACACTTCTCCCATCTGGAATGCACTATAGGAACCATTGCTGTTGTACCAGTAGACTCAACAACAGCTTTTCCCCCTAAGCAGTCGAACTATGCATAGTTCATAACGTTATTTTGTCAGATCTTATTGCTGATAATGCCACTCTCTCTGAAAGGTTACTGCTTGTAGTATGACTCAATGTACAAGTTACTGCTTGTAGTATGACACAGTAGTATCGGATTAGTTATACTGTATGTCATGAGTAAATGGCCAATCAACACTGTACTCCATATTCGTGGGGGGAGAGGTGGGACAAAGGAAAATGCATCAGATAGCCCTTTTCCAACGAAATGGCATGCTGAGTCTGTGCTCTGCTGGTTCACGGCCGGGGTAATTTGGAGCCTTTTGTAAACTGGCCATACTTTTCCACTGACTTCAGAACCAAACAGTGACGTAATGGGTTGTGCGACTACTTGCCCATATACAAAAAAGACACGTCACAACACGTTTGTGTACAGCTTTTACTCTTGTTTTTGAGGACATATTTAAATATACAGATTAATGCAATCCAACGTTATTACATTGCTCAGCAAGAATGACAGAGACGACATCTATGCTAAAGTTTTTTAATCTCGAGCGTCCAAAACAGTGTAGCTCCATCCACTGTCCCTTTTGTTTAGGTCCTTCTTATGGTCCCTGCACTTCATTAAGAGTTTTTCAGTTTGTTTATGCTGTATCTTCTCGTAGACCATTTTTTTACGGACCGTGAAACACCATGACAACGGCCATTTCTACACTTTAGGTTAGCAGCATGACAAAACAACAGAATTGTGTATATTGCACACAAAGAATGCTCTCAAGGACCAAAATCCAGCGTAATCGGGAAACGCAGCCCTGGTCTGTAGATATGGCTCGGGTTTCTCTTTCAATGCAAGTCTATTTGATTTTTTTTGGGTGTTTTTTATGTCATTTGCTTCAGCAAACATAAAATGATTAAAATATTTAGAGGTAAAGATATTAACTCATAAAATGAATAAAGCCTTGAAAATACAATAATATTCAATGGAGTCACTAAATTCTTAATGAATACTCAAATGAAAAAACGAATACCGCAAAAAATGAATGAAAAATTATTATAAATACTTGTGCTGTGAATTTAGGTAAGAAACATACAGAAACATGAAAAAATTTACAAGCATAAACAAGAGACTGGGACACCCCTTCTTTGCCCTACACATGTACTGCATGTTCTTGAACGATTGAAGCAGATACACATAAAATTCCTTTTCTATGCCTCTCTTTGTGTTGCATTGATCTGAGTAATTTTGCTGAGTTTAATGGCCGTATCAATGAGAACAAAGCTGATCGTCCACCAGCAGCTGATGTAGCAGTGATGACCCACCCCACACTTTGAAAAGAGGGACAAAAAGAATGGGGTGGGCGAATAACAAGGGGCCGAATGATCGACTGAACAGCAGCAGCTGATACTTCACCTCAGCACATGGACAGCCCTCAACACCCCCATGTTTGATTCACATGCATATTCAAATATAGGTTAAGCTTCTTTCAGCTCCAAAGGCATTTAAAGGCTTTCTGGCAAATGTTATATCTTCCTTTAAAGGTGCGTACACACTGCCAGCGACTTCCCACTACTGGTTTTTGCTGTTGACAGCGAATCTCTTTTCTTTCCACTAAAAACAAACATTTTGGAGGGAAAAGACTAAATATAAATGGAATCAGTACATAAAATGCTTTATATCAAAGATGAATGAGAAACAAGGCGTGCTGTTTGCCAGAGCGGCTGTTTATCTGCGGCGAAAATGCAAACGCCGGTCTGTCTGGGTCCATAAAATCCCTGCGATCTCAGATACACCTTTCCACGCAGTATTTTTCTTAAAAATGTCCTTGTACGTGGGAAGAGACATAGAGCACTGGAAAATTTCGAACAGCAAGAATTAGCCTTTCATCCACCTTTCCGTTACTGCAGGAGCTGAGAGAGAGAGAAAGGATCACGTGAGCTCTCCCGTCTTCTCTCCTATTGGCTGTCGCTTCCGTTAGTTGCTCCAAAGTTGAACTTTTCTCAACTTTGTCGCGTCGCTGGACACGCCCACATCTAGCGCCAACGGTCGCGACAGCTCGTGTCGCCGGAAGTCGCTGTGCTCGCATTGAAAATGAATGGTATTGAGTCGCTGTCGCGCGCGATGTCGCTGGCAGTGTGTACGCACCTTAAGTCTTGACAATGGTTTTATCCCTGACTGATATGGTAAACAGCACATGGTTTTATATCACTGTTGTAGCCATATTAAAAAAGACATCCATACTAATATTTCCTTGTAAAATATAACACTTAAGAAAAACAAAGAAATTGACTCAATGTCTGTTCTTTATCATGTTGAACCTGTGTTACCATAAAAAAGGAAACAAAAAGGCTTTGCTCTAGCTGTTGAGGGGTTTCATCTCCATTTTTGAACAACTGAACAATCCAGAAATTCCTGCAGCAGCTTACTTTAGATGCACCACATGAAATACGCGTTTAAAAAAATAGACATCTAAAGTGACGGGCCAAGAAAAAGACATAAAGAAAACAACTTAACTAAAAACAAACGCATTTAAAGAAATATAGCTGGTTAAATATAAGTGCAACTGGTACAAAACAGAATGGCAAAAATAATGACTGCTTTCAAATATGCTTTTACAAAGTGCACTGATAGAAATTAGATGCTAGCATAGGCCTATATCACACATTAAATATCAAATATGCATAACAATGGCTTATTATAATCACCAAAAAGTGCTGCACATGAAAAGAATCCTTAATTATAGCAGGTCCAACTGCAGAACATAAATGAATTAGCTGCTAGGCAAAAAATAAGTGAGGTTTTCCATCTATTGTTTACAGTGAATGCACGATACAGGCCTGCCTTTACACTCGCTAACAGGGCAGGAGCGGAAGTCAGAGTTCACTGCCTTTCCAGTGGACCACAAAGACACACGGCACACATTGACCTGCAGCTGGCTCACTGCACACTCACAACAACACCCCATCAGCTGATGTGCTTCTGTTAGCACCAGATGCTCACTGACACTCTGAACTGACTAGAGGAAGCTCTAACACTTTGCTAGCAGACCAAGACATTGCTACGTAACCAGCGCAAGTTAATAAAAATCATCCTGAGGAGCTGCACGATTAATCGTTAAAAGATCTCAATTCAGACACCCACGCAATCTCATTTCTAAATGACAACGATTCTGCAATGTAGATTAATGTTCCCGTGGCATGCCTTTGTAAGGCGGTCAAATTTCAATGAGAAATTCACTTCAAGACACTTTTCTAAATGTTGATCTTTCAAACTTTAAATGGCATCTACAAAACACAGTGCTCCTGCACGAGATGCTGAATAAACTAAAATGCAACAGCCAAAGACATAAGTCCAGCATAGTGGTTTACAAACGGCAGGGTGCTGCCATGATTAGCTGGGAGTGTGACAGAATCTCTGCACAATTCAATATTTTAATAGCCACTAACTGATACAAAAAAACTACTGGAATTACCCAGATCTGACTAAATTCAATACCTGTGACCTGTTTGATTACAGCCGGCTGCTTTCCAAAGCTCACATGCGTGTGTCTGCCAATGCGCTTGTGTCTCGTGATGAAGGCAGCATTACTGCACGAGACTCTGCTCTGTTCTTAATCAAAATGACCCTCTTTAGGTGATATTAATGTAAACACAGCTGTTAATGAATTACGAGAGTGTAAACAGACGGGATTAAATCTGCGCTGTCTTGATGAGATATTAAAGCAAACACAGCCGTTAATGTATAAGCAGACGGGACAAATTCTTCAAAGTGTCTGTGTTATGTCTAAATGTATATTCGCTGCATGCTGTCTGTTATAGGCATTTAGGCATTCTTACTACATCAAAACAGTACTAATGTATATCTAATAATCACACAGTGTCAAATATTTAAGTAGTTTATTTTTGAATTAAATAACAGTTTTAATGTTTTTATATTCTAATTTTTTTTAACGTTTAATTACTGTTGCTGAAACACTGTTTACTCTGTTCTCTATTTAGTTACTGACTCTTGAATAATTCCTTTAAAAGCTTGAAGCAATTTTTACCAGAGACACTGAAGGCCACTTTGTTTTAATTTAATGTACATTTTAAAGAAATTAGTAAAATAACATTCTTTAAGCATATTTGCCTACCAGTGCAAAACTAAGTTGACAAAAAACTGTTAATGACTCGCTCGTTTTGATTTTCACTTAGCATGTGAGAAAATGACTTTTTTCAAATAGTGATGATGCTGTTTTTTACATCAGTAATGTCCTGACTATACTTTGTGATCAGTTGAATGCCACTTTGGTGAATTAAATTACCAATTTCCTTCCGAATCAGCAACATTATTCCAAACTTTTGCCACCAGTGTATATTTGGTCACTAACTGCCTTCTGACTCCTCCATTGCCCCGAAAACAGGAACATTGTCACAGTATATTATTCTGTTGGCTGCCCACTGACTCTCACTCTACTCTTTTTTTTCTCTTTCTCCCTTTATTGACTTATTGTTAATTTGTTCATTTGATGTGATTATTTACTTGGGCTTATTTTATGGAACACATTTTTGTACAATTTAATGGCACGGTTTATGTAAAAAAAAAATCTAATGTTTGAGAAAATGTACATTTAAAAAAACATTATAAAAATATGCTGGATAAACTAGCCTCTTTCTGATGTTTAATTCAGAAGTCAACAACTCTGAAAAAATTCATGCATGAAATGCCTCAAACACAACCACATAATTGCTAGTTTCCTCCTTATTCAAATTGTAAAAATTCACGCCAGCTGGCCCAGTACCAAGGTAGTTTGGGGGAGTTTGAAAATACATCTCCTCACCATATCTGTGATTGCTGCTTCAACCAATGTCAGGTTTGTGTACATGACATGCTCTTGAAGGGACAGGGTTAAAACTGACTAAATACATTTGACTATTGGCTTATCTACTGAGCGGATTCACATATGTCAGCAGAGAAGAGTCAGTCATAACAGCAGAAGAGCAAGTAATTACATTTTTATATAAATATATATATATATATTAGGGCTGTCAATCGATTAACATTTCTAATCAAATTAATTATATAATGTTCTGATTAATTAATCGCATTTAATCGTATATACAAATATTTGCTGAGAAAGCCCCTCATATAACAGTTATTCAATATATAATGATTAAATAATTGGTAACACTTTATTTTACGTAGTCCTTGATACAGAGTAATTACTTAGTTAATTACTTAGTAATAAACGTTGTAATTACATGTACCAAAATGTAATTAACATGTAACTAAGTTATGGTACAGCCTGTACTTACAGATTGTAATTACACACATGTAATAGGCAGCTACTGTTACACATATGTAACAAGCCGAGTCTGTTACATACGTGTTACAAATATGTAACAAGCCGAGTCTGTTACATACGTGTTACAAACTTGGTACACTGTAATTATGTAAGAAAGTACTTAGTACCACACAATGTAACAAGAAGTACTTAAATATATTAGGCTACTAAGGTCTGCAGTTACATATGGCAAATGTGTACGTTTTGTAGCATTACATGTATGTAACATAAAATAAAGTGAATCAAGATTGTACTTAAGTGGACTTCATGTGTATCTACATACCTTATCCATCTTAAATAACCCACTAGTTCACTGCTAAAATACATGCATTAGCTTCTTTATTACATTAAAATTACAGAAAATTACACAGGTATAAGCTACGTAAAATAAAGTGTATCAAGACTGTACTTAAGTGGACTTCATGTGTATCTACATACCTTGTCCATATGTACCTTAGTTTGAATTAACTCACTAGTTTACAGCTTAAATACATGCATTAGCTTCCTAATTACATTGCAACTACAGAATATTACACAGGTATAAGCTACGTAAAATAAAGTGTATCAAGACTGTACTTAAGTGGACTTCATGTGTATCTACATACCTTGTCCATATGTACCTTAGTTTGAATTAACTCTCTAGTTCACAGCTTAAATATATGCATTAGCTTCCTAATTACACTGCAACTACAGAATATTACACAGGTATAAGCTACGTAAAATAAAGTGTATCAAGACTGTACTTAAGTGGACTTCATTTCTACCTTACCTTATTCATATGTGCCTTAGTTTGGGTAAACTCACTAGTTCACAGCATAAATACATGCATTAGCTTCTTAATTACATTGCAACTACAGAATATTACACAGGTATAAGCTACGTAAAATAAAGTGTATCAAGACTGTACTTAAGTGGACTTCATGTGTATCTACATACCTTGTCCATATGTACCTTAGTTTGGGTAAACTCACTAGTTCACAACTTAAATACATGCATTAGCTTCCTAATTACATTGCAACTACAGAATATTACACAGGTATAAGCTACGTAAAATAAAGTGTATCAAGACTGTACTTAAGTGGACTTCATGTGTATCTACATACCTTGTCCATATGTACCTTAGTTTGAATTAACTCTCTAGTTCACAGCTTAAATATATGCATTAGCTTCCTAATTACACTGCAACTACAGAATATTACACAGGTATAAGCTACGTAAAATAAAGTGTATCAAGACTGTACTTAAGTGGACTTCATTTCTACCTTACCTTATTCATATGTGCCTTAGTTTGGGTAAACTCACTAGTTCACAGCATAAATACATGCATTAGCTTCTTAATTACATTGCAACTACAGAATATTACACAGGTATAAGCTACGTAAAATAAAGTGTATCAAGACTGTACTTAAGTGGACTTCATGTGTATCTACATACCTTGTCCATATGTACCTTAGTTTGGGTAAACTCACTAGTTCACAACTTAAATACATGCATTAGCTTCCTAATTACATTGCAACTACAGAAAATTACACAGGTATAAGCTACGTAAAATAAAGTGTATCAAGACTGTACTTAAGTGGACTTCATGTGTATCTACATACCTTGTCCATATGTACCTTAGTTTGGGTAAACTCACTAGTTCACAACTTAAATACATGCATTAGCTTCCTAATTACATTGCAACTACAGAATATTACACAGGTATAAGCTACGTAAAATAAAGTGTATCAAGACTGTACTTAAGTGGACTTCATGTGTATCTACATACCTTGTCCATATGTACCTTAGTTTGGGTAAACTCACTAGTTCACAGCATAAATACAAGCAGTAGCTTCCCAACTACATTACAATTACAGAATACTGTATTTTAACTCAATAGTGTAGAGTTGAATTGATGTGGTTACCCTTTCCATCCACCTGCCTGCACACAAAAGGTGACATTATCAAAATGACAAGTCAAATTGTAAATTTATTTTTCCCCTTCAAATACAACATATAATTAGCAATGTAATTAGGAAGCTAATGCATGTATTTAAGCAGTGAACTAGAGAGTTAATTCAAACTAAGGTACATATGGACAAGGTATGTAGATACACATGAAGTCCACTTAAGTACAGTCTTGATACACTTTATTTTATGTGGCTTATACCTGTGTAATTTTCTGTAATTGTAATGTAATAAAGAAGCTAATGCATGTATTTAAGCTGTGAACTAGTGAGTTTACCCAAACTAAGGTACATATGGACAAGGTATGTAGATACACATGAAGTCCACTTAAGTACAGTCTTGATACACTTTATTTTATGTGGCTTATACCTGTGTAATTTTCTGTAATTGTAATGTAATAAAGAAGCTAATGCATGTATTTAAGCTGTGAACTAGTGAGTTTACCCAAACTAAGGTACATATGGACAAGGTATGTAGATACACATGAAGTCCACTTAAGTACAGTCTTGATACACTTTATTTTACGTAGCTTATACCTGTGTAATTTTCTGTAATTGTAATGTAATAAAGAAGCTAATGCATGTATTTAAGCTGTGAACTAGTGAGTTAATTCAAACTAAGGTACATATGGACAAGGTATGTAGATACACATGAAGTCCACTTAAGTACAGTCTTGATACACTTTATTTTACGTAGCTTATACCTGTGTAATTTTCTGTAATTTTAATGTAATAAAGAAGCTAATTAGGGCTGGGATAAACGATTATTTTTGAAACGATTAATCTAGCGATTATTTTTCCGATGCATCGATTAATCTAACGATTAATTTTTCCAGTCCGATTCGATTTCGATTCGATTATCTACCCATGAATTGACTAATAGCAATTTATACATGTTGATTTACATATCTGAATGAAAAAAAACATTAATTCCTTAACATTGCAATATATGTTTATTGCTCTTAAAATTCCAAAATTAAAGACTATACAAGTGCAAGGTAATGCATTCTTAGTCAGACTTAGCATTCAATAAAACCTTGAAGCCTTGAAAACACATAGGCCTAGCTTACTGAAAAAGTGCATCTTGTAATTCTTCTTTCAGATTAAAATAACAACTTAATGTCTAGCATTCAATAAAAAAATAAAGGTCACCCAAAATACTTGTTTAGAGTAATTGAAAGAATACAGTAACCAATGTAAACTTGAGGGCTTTAAGCTAATACAGAAAGTGCTTTTCCAACAAAAAATAAATAATGAAAATAAACATTCAGAATTCAACATTTATGGGCCTAGCTTACTGAAAAAAAGCATCACATGCAAATAACAACTTACACTTTCCTTTCACCTTAAGAATAGTGTGTGTGTGTGTGTGTGTGTGTGTGTGTGTGTGTGCGTGCGTCGCGCGCGCCGGGTGGCGAATCTTCAGGTGCTGGTGCATTGCCGTGGTGCTACAATGGAAGGCCATCTCCATTTTGCAAAGACGACATATCACGGAATTGTTTACTTTTAAATGAAATAATTCCCATACTTTTGAGGAGCGAAGTGCGTGCGCCTTGCACTTCTGATAGTCTGAGGAGCTACTTGTGTTGCTACTACGCTCGGCGCCGCCATCTTTGTTTTGGGTCTGACGAATCGACGCGCATATTTTGCGGCGACGTATTTTTTGCGTCGACGTCATCGCGTTGTCCCAGCCCTAAAGCTAATGCATGTATTTAAGCTGTAAACTAGTGAGTTAATTCAAACTAAGGTACATATGGACAAGGTATGTAGATACACATGAAGTCCACTTAAGTACAGTCTTGATACACTTTATTTACGTAGCTTATACCTGTGTAATTTTCTGTAATTTTAATGTAATAAAGAAGCTAATGCATGTATTTTAGCGGTGAACTAGTGGGTTATTTAAGATGGATAAGGTATGTAGATACACATGAATTGCACTCAAGTACAATCTTGATACACTTTATTTTATGTTACATACATGTAATGCTACAAAACGTACACATTTGCCATGTGTAACTGCAGACCTTAGTAGCCTAATATATTTAAGTACTTCTTGTTACATTGTGTGGTACTAAGTACTTTCTTACATAATTACAGTGTACCAAGTTTGTAACACGTATGTAACAGACTCGGCTTGTTACATATGTGTAACAGTAGCTGCATATTACATGTGTGTAATTACAATCTGTAAGTACAGGCTGTACCATAACTTAGTTACATGTTAATTACATTTTGGTACATGTAATTACAACGTTTATTACTAAGTAATTAACTAAGTAATTACTCTGTATCAAGGACTATGTAAAATAAAGTGTTACCAAATAGGTATACATAGTTATCTTTAAACATTTAAAAATTATATATATATATATATATATATATATATATATATATATATATATATAAAATAAAATAATATTCACATATTTAAAATGCATTACATTCTTGTGGCAGAAGAGTAAATCATTGATAAGACAATACAAAAGGCAGATTTAGAATACAATGTATTGTTTACTACCATATTATTGAACATAAGCCAATCATTGGCACACAGTTCACAGCAATCCATTACACAAGTGAATTTGTCAATCAGTTTGAGATTCATTATGAGGGCTTGTTTAAGGACCCGTCAATTTCAACAAGTGTCAGACATGCTTGTGTAGCGTCTCGGGTGCGTTGCGTCATAAATATAAAATTTTTAGGTCACTGTGTCAAGTTAAATATAGTTAGAACACATCTTGAGATCCCTTAGTTTGAATTTGCATTCCATCATATGTTTTGAACGCAAGACCGTAACGAATGTCTGTTCTGTTTCATTCCTACTGACAGCCAGAGGCAATGTAAACACTACTGGATTATCGCAGTGCCAGCCAGATAGGTCGAGAGAATATACCAACAAAGTCACATAGTGATGTATGCTGAACCCTGGGGGTTATATACCACAGTCGCTCAGCACTCTGCCTCTTTCGCTTTCTCGCCTGGTTGAGATAGGTTGTTTTGGTGAAGTGATATATTGCGCTGTCAAGTGCAGCTTACAAGAGCAGCGAGATATCGTCCTTACAAGCTGTGTCAGCATGCATCAACGCCACTTCAACGGATTTGAAGTGTTTTGGTGAGTTTCATTCCTTTTCGTCGGTAACACTCTGTGCCTCTCGGTGCAATACGGTGGCTGGTGTTTTCCGCGCTATAAGTTAACGGTCTCCCGTTGACATTATCATCATCCATTCAGTTGTTCTGAACTTTTTTCCTTGAACTTATGTGACACTCTGCGCCCCTCGGTTCAATCCATCAGACATTTTAGATATTTATTTCTCTTTTTCATGAGATATTTCTTGACATTACCTGTCTGTTCTCCCGGAGGAATTATATAATTATTATTTTCCTGTCTTCTGCTTCATTACCATCATTCTACTTGACTTAAACCTTACGGTTCTATCCACTGACTTGTAAGCTGTGCCCTGATAATCTCCTCCCAGATGACAGTCATGACGTCTGCCCGTCGTGTTTGGGTGTTCAACATCTTAGAGAGGCTTTCACGGAAACGTGTCTGCAATGCAGTCTTTTACCAATATAGGAACGGCAGGTCCGTCTTGCTGAGTTAGACCCCAATTCAACAGTGAAAGTCGGGCAGTTGGACATAGCCCCTTCTCGCACTTAGAAGCGCAGTGCGTCTTGTGCAGCCGGCGCTCCCCTCCCATCTAAGAGGAGGCCCACATCGCGAAGAGATGAACATTCACGTGTCGAGGAAAATGCACTTTTTTTAAGACGGTTTCTGTGCTTTCTTCAGAGATGCCAGAGCTGAAACACCTGCTTCACTCGCTTCAGCCTGTCACATCTGCTTCACCTGTGAAGATGACAGGAGGATGAGAATGTTCAGAATCGTGGAACTGGGGAAGAGTCTCTTGATTTCCCTCATTTTTCACATCATTCTGACTTGGATGTGCTTTCTACAATTGCTTCTGATTCTTTTTTCATGATCATGGGAATGCTGTGGATGTTGCCGCACAACCATCACCTCAGGAGGTTTTCCAGCAGTGGAGGGGTCTAGTGGGGGGTCAGTTCAGTCATCTGAACAGGCTCATCCCTCTTCTGATGATACTTTGGCTGTGCTTCAAATGGCACTTGCTCGTCTAGGACTTGATGAGTCACCTGTCCAATCTGCCCAAACCAATGTCTTTTTCAGGCATTTTCTTCCATTCGTTCCCGGAAATCTGGTTTGGTCCTAATGTTCCGGAACTGTTGGAAAAGAGGGTAAAGCTGTCTGAGGCCACTCATCAACTGACGCAGGTACAATTAGGTAAACCCTACCTTTAGGATGCCACCATTTCAGACTCGAAATCGCTATGCCAAACCAGAGCAATATTTCCGCCAGCACGCTACACCTCAGTCACAGCCCCCTCAAAGGCCTTGTGTTACTGAGAATGCTAGAGTTTTTCGGCCACCTCATTGACATTTGCCAGGAGGACCTCATCAGTGGCCCCCCACGAGCACTAAAAGTCACACACATAAAGCCTGAGACACTATTTTTCAATAGAACAGATAGAGTACTGGAGGACCAACACAGCAGATTTTCAAGAATCGTTCCTACAGTTGTCAAAGATGCAGTTTGTTCAATGGCCCTCTCTCTGGAAATTCGTTCACTGTTACAGAAGGGAGCCATAGAAAAAGTTCATCCCCTCGTTCAGGGAGAGGGGTTCAATTCAATTTTCTTGTTCTGAAGGACGGTCGTTTCCGCCCAATTCTCGATTTGAGGCATCTGAATTTGTTCCTGAAGGTCCTTCCTTTTCAAATGCTGCGCACAGCTGAAGCTCTTCGGTCTGTGGCAGCAGACGTTTCTGAGACGTTTCTGAAATGCAGAAAGTTTCTGTGTTTCAGTTTCCTGAATAAAGCCTACCAGTTCAAGGTTCTACCTTTCAGTCTTTCCCTTGCTCCTCGTGTCTTCACAAGGTGTGTGAGCGCAGCTCTGTCACCTCTTTGGATGAGACGTATGCGAATTATGCCTTACCTGGACGACTGGCTTCTTTGTGCCCCCACAAAACAGCTTTTTCTGTGAACGAGAAAACACAGTCCAACACAGACCACTACGTTCATAGGAATAACCCTGAATTCCCGCCTAATGTCTGCCTCCCTGTCTCAAGAATGTGTGAGACGCTCTTGGCTCGCTTTCACCAGGGTGTGTCTTTGCAGTACTAGCCACTGCAAAGTACAAGCATAGAGTGCTACTCGTGGCACCGCGATGGCCAGCCAGACCATGGTTTTCTTTGTTGCTAAGATTTCTGTCAGGAAATCCATGGAAGCTTCCCCCCAGGAAGGACCTCCTCTCCCAGCTGGAGGCCAGTCTCTGGCACCCGGATCCAGCTCGTCTGCAGCTTTGGGTCTGGCCATTGGGTTAAATCCTTCTCTAGAACATTGTAATCCTGCGGTTATTCACACAATCTCCAATGCTAGGGCTTCTTCCACATGACAGATGTATGCTGCCCGTTGGAGGCTTTTTTCTGCATGGTGTGAGAAGCAGGGGCTCGATCCAGCAACGTGTGACATTCCGAGCATCTTGAGCTTTCTTCAGCATTTACTGGAGGAGGGCAAAATGGCTTCCACGTTGTAAGTGTATGTCACTGCGATTTCTGCATATCATGTTCCAATTGGTGGATCTTCTCTTGGATCTCACAGTCTTATCTGCAGTTTTCTGAATGGTGCACGCCATCTTAAGCCTGCTCGGAATCCTCACTTTCCCTTGTGGGTTTTGCCACTCGTGCTTGCATTCCTTTGCTCATCCCAGTTTGAGCCCTTGCAAAGCATTGACTTGAAATGGTTAACCTTGAAGACTACCTTTTTGTTGGCTATTGCTTCTGCGAAACGAGTCAATGAGTTGCACGCACTGTCTGTTAGTGAATTGTGCTTGCGTTGGTTGCCGGATGACTCTGGGGTGGTCCTACGACCCAATCCTTCTTTTCTTCCAAAAATCCTTCTTCCTCAGTTCATTAACCAGCACATTGAACTGGCCTCTTTTCAGACTTCTTCAGGGTCTGATTCAAGTGCTAAACATTTGTGTCATGCCTTGAAGTGTTATGTGGACACTACTGCTCAATTTAGACAGTCAGACCAGTTATTTGTCTGCTATGGTGGTGTGAAGAAAGGTGCTCCAGTGTCGAAGCAGAGGTTGTCAAACTGGATAGTGGAAACTATTATACTGGCTTACAAGGCAGCAAGGCAACCATTGCCCTGGGGGCTAACTTGCCATTCCACTAGGGCGATCTCATCTTCATGGGCTGTTTTTAGAGGAGTTTCATTGGCGGACATCTGCACTGCCGCTACCTGGGCTTCTCCATGCATGTTTGCCAGGTTTTATAAGGTCAACGTTGCTGCTCATCATGCCGTGAGTTCTGCAGTTTTTCAGGAGCGGCCTTAATTTTTCATCAGGTAAGTGGCATTCCT
This sequence comes from Xyrauchen texanus, assembly GCF_025860055.1. Taxonomy (NCBI): domain Eukaryota; kingdom Metazoa; phylum Chordata; class Actinopteri; order Cypriniformes; family Catostomidae; genus Xyrauchen; species Xyrauchen texanus. The sequence continues at coordinate 37,938,338 of NC_068299.1, forward strand.
CATGACTACGTTGGTATGGGTCATCCAGTAGTGTTTACACTGCCTCTGGCAGTCAGTAGGAATGAAACAGAATGTTACTGTGGTACTGTGAATTCCGGATGACCGCCAGAGTTCTTGGTCACTCGGAATGTGCGAGAAAGGCGTACAAAGGCAGAGTGCTGAGAGACTGTGGTTTATAACCCCCAGGGCTCAGCATACGTCACTATGTGACTTTGTTGGTATATTCTCTCAACCTGGCACTGCGATAATCCAGTAGTGTTTACACTGCCACTAGGCGGTCATCCAGAATTCACAATTGCGTAAAATGTTTTAACGCGTTATTTTTAATAAAATTATTTGCACTGAATTAATGCGTTAAATCAACAGCCCTAATATATATATATATATATATATATATATATATATATATATATATATATATATATATATATATATATATATATATATACTGACGGCCAAAAAATATATATATATCATAAATCATAAAAAGTGTATTCCAAAGTATGCGGTAATGGAGAGAGTTTTCGAAACAATACAAACTGTTAAATGGGTGATCTTTAAAATGCCTTTACACTATTAAGATGGCTCTAGTGGGGCACTACAACAAGGTGAAACAATATAATCAATCTTAATCTTACCTTGAAGGACTCCAGTTGTTGGTTAATGACCTCTGTTTCTGACCCCACAGACCCTTGGGACTCCTCTTGCTTTTCGGCCGCACTCAGTTTGTGTGTAAATACTTGCACCTTGCTAATGAACTCTTCCAGATAACTAAGGGTGTTCTCAACCTGTTCTCTTCTAAAGTTGGCTCGGTCCATCAGCTTCCCACACTGCTTGCTCAGGGTTTCCAAGTCTCTTTTGAGACCCAGTAGATCTGGTGAGGCCTCTGACTCCAGCATCTTCTTGCAACTGTCTCTGGCATTGGCTGTCTTGGTCATCAGATCTTGAAGCTTTGTAACAAAGTCTTTGATACTGCTTTGCTGATCCTGTATGGTGTCAAGGTCTCTGCATACTGGGGCCATGCCATCCAACTCATCGTCCAGGTCTGCAAAGCTTGTAAACATTTCTCGAATGCTGTTCTGGAATTGACCGATGCCCTGGAGTTTGTTTTCCAAGGTGGAGCAGGCATCCTCCACCTCTTTGGTAACAGCTATGTGTTCTTTCTCCAAACTGTCTGCCTCTAGAAGAAGGTCTGTCACACCTTCAACCTCAGGAACATCTACCACAAGACTTTTTGCAAGATTTTTAAGATGCTCAGTCTGATTGTGGACACTTTCTAAAGCGTTCTGCTGAGCTTTCATGTTTGTCAAGTTCTTGCTGCTGTAGGCCTGGACACCCAAGTCAGAGTGAGATTCGAGCTGTTTCTTGGCACCCTCCAGTTGGCTTTTAGCTTCCTTCTGTAATTCGAAAAACTCTTTCAGCTTTTGTGAGATACTTTCTAATGATTCTTTCTTGACTTGTAAATCCTCTGTGAGCTTATCCACTCTTTTTCCAATGGCTGCCTTCTCCTCCCTAACTGTATCCCCATCGGATGTGACTACCTCGAGAAGGCTGTCAGCGGCTGCGTTCATCATCATGACCTGTCCTCGATGCTTGTCAACATCCTTCTGTATGGCCTTCAACTGTGAGAGGGATCTCTCAATCTCTGCCAAGTTCACACTGAGCTTTACATTCTTCCCTCGGTCTTCACATTCCAGCAAACAAGAGTTCAGTTGCTCAGAATGTTCCTTGTACTTCAATGCATGCTGCATGGTACTTTGAAACTTTTCTGCTTGCTCAGCACTGCACTTCTTCACATCCTCCCAGTTGGACCTTAAAGCCGAAAGTTGTCCCTGAAGGGCCACTTTCTCTGCCCCTTCTGTGCTCTGGAGGAGAGCCTCTCCCTCCTTCATGATGGTTTTATAAGGTTCCTCATGGTCACTAATGGACTTCTGAACAACACTGTTCTCCTTGAGTCTTTTTCGTAATATATCCACATGAGCAGAGATGGGCTGGGGCTTAAACTGCTCCTGGAGTGTTTGATTCAGCCAGGTTTGGAAGTCTTTAGATGTCTGATGAAACTGCTGGGAGCTGGCAAAGGCTGAGTTGAGCTGCTCAATGCGCTTTCCTGGTGGACACAAGGTTATTTGGGTTTAAACATGCTAAAATGTATAAGACAGGGCTGTGATTTCTGTAATCTTACTGGTAGCTGAAAACATTTTCAAATTAGGCCAACTATTTAATAAGCAAACATGCAAGATGCATGCAAATCAAAAATTTTGAATGAAGGCCGTTTCAATTCTGCAGAAATCTGTGGAGCTTTCTGAAGAATTCTGCAGGTGCAGATTAAAGGTGCTGGAAGCAATTTCAGCTGTTTTGCAAACTTCCGCTAGCCATTAGACAGGTTAGACAGGTGTGATTTCTCAGGACAACTTTTTCAGTGTTACCTGTCAAATAGCATTTGGCAATGGTATTCCAAAAACTTGCTTACAGCACCTTCCATTCTTTCTCAGAGGCAGAAATTAATGTTGTAGATAATTCTTCAAATTATGCGATCTTGCAGAAAGAGTTTCAGTAATTTAAGCAAACTAAAATACCTGCTTTGTCCTCAAGTTGTCTGAATGGTTTAGTGACACCCTCCAACTGTTTTGTCAAATCTGCCCTGAGATACTCCTCAGTCACCATGGCGGAGAGCTCCGAGCAGACGGTTTCTGCCTCCTGCAACCTTTTCTTCTCCTCTTGTAGCTGACCCAGGACTGTATTGGTGGCTTCGATCTGCTTCCTGACTTCATCAGGCTGGGTGCTGAGAGTCTGTTGTATATTCAGTTCAGTCTCCAGGCGAATGGCACTTCCACTGAGGCTGTGCAGAAGCTCCTGGAACTGAGTGGTCTTACCGACAGCCTGCTCAATGAGGGCATGTCTCTGGGACAGCTGGCCTGTCAGGGACTGCCACTTCTGGGAAATTGATGCCAGCTGTTCTTTAACCTTCTCTGCCACAGAATCTTGCTTCTCTGATGCAATGGTTATTGCAGTGGCACCCTCATTTAACTTCTCATACTGAGGCTTGCGGCTGTCAAACTCCTTCAAGAGAATCTGAAAAAAATATATGTTTTAGTGAATAAGAAGTAGTATTAGTCATGTGACCAATTGACTGACCAATCAGAAACGAATATTTAGAGAGCTGTGAAATCAACATAATTCTTTCACATGTTTCAGTGTGACAGTCAGCAGTACCTGGACTTGCTGCTTTTGTGTGTTAAGCATGTTGGGGTCTACAGACAGGGGCCCCAGAACGCTCATCATCAACTCTTTCTCCTGCAACCACTGCAAGAGCTGAGGCTGTGTTGTCTGGAAAAGCTCCAGCATATGTGACGACTCCTCCAGGTGCTGTTTCCTGATCTCCACTGTGCCCCTGACCTCCTCCATTCCGGCATCTGTGTGCGAAGCACAGCAAGCACATAACATTATCACTCTGGGCTCTCATTCAGAGGCCAGATGCCTCAGCGATCAGCGTGAGTTCAGAGTTGGTGCAGTGGATAAGTGTGTGGATCTGCACCTGGCCAGCCGCGGCACAGATGAAAGTAGATTAATGGTTTTGAATTTGCATACCTATCTGTGCCAGCATGTGCTTCCACTTTTCTGCCTCGGGTGAATCAGGGTGTTCCTCAATCAGGTGAAGCAATTTCTCCTTCAGCTGCTGGATCTGCTCTTGCTTTTGCTTCATATTATCTTCAAAGATCTGCAAGATAAACATTAAAGGGATGTTCCGGGTTCAACACAAGTTAAGCTCAATCACTTGTGACAGCATTTGTGACATAATGTTAATTTTCACAAAAAAGAAAAGGCTAGAAAGCGATTTTATCACACTAAAATCATGTTTATATGCATATTGTCTTGTGTCTATATGAATAAGTGACTATTTACGGATTGGCCCCATTCACTTCCATAGTAAGTGCCTGACTGTAACAGAGACTTTTGCTTTTTTAAAGAAAAGGTGAAGAGGGGTGAGTCAAAAGTTTTTTTTTTTTGTGGTAATAAACATTGTGCCACAAATGCTGTCGATTGAGCTTAACTTGTATTGAACCCAAAATATTTCTTTAAAGGAATGTTTCAGGTTCAATTCAAGTTAAGCTCAATCAACAGTGTTTGTGGCATAATGTTGATTTAAGCAACAACAACAACAAAAATATTGACTTGCCCACAGCTTATTAAAATAAAAACAGTTACAGTGAGGGATTGACCATGGAAAAGAATGGGGCCTGACCATAAATGCTAAAATACACATTGTTTCAAAAGTATAGCTAAAGGATATAAACAATTTGCTTGTTACCATGAATGTAATGTGATAAAATTGCTTACTAACCTTATCTGTGTAAAGATATATCAAATATTGTTTTATTCGTTTTCTTCTCATGTCAACAAAGTTGTAATATTGGCTATAACTTTACACTGATAAAGGTAGTAAACCATTTGATCACACAACAATAATTTTAACATGTTTAATGTTTAACACAGAAATTAAAGATAAACAGCACCCCTAGTGTTAGAGCAGTGCGTTGGGTGTAACGACAATGTAGATTTTGTTCATGCGGACAACCCCGGTTCGATTTTGCCTTTAGTCCCACTTTTTTCCATCCCGTTTCCTGTCTCCACTATTAATATTTTCTTTAATACTAATTATAATAATAAATACAAATGAATATAAATGTTCTTATCCTTGCGGTGATTTGTCACAGTGAAGGTAGAGGAGTTGAGAGAAAGGTTTGATCCAGGTAAAATAAGCCATGTATTTACTATAGTAATATTGTAGTAACCATGTTTTTTGGCAGAAGCCACAGTTTTAATGCAATTAACCATAATTTTACTACAGTAATAAGGTGTTAATATATTAACCATGTTTAATCTTGTGGTTACTATGATTTTATAACAAAATACCATGAAACTACAGTTACTGTAGTAAAACCATGGTTAATTTTTGTAAGGTAAGGTTAGGGTTAAGTTTAGGGGTAGGGGTTGGTGTAGGGTGTTTGCGGGACTCTAAATAAATGAATAGGGGTGCAAATAGTATCTGCTACTATTTGCACTAGAGCACTATGAAGAAGCTTTTTGTTGCTAATAGCCTTTTAAAAATAAATTTTGGTGGTAATCAACATTATGTGCAAAGGGTGAGGGATGAGCTACGCTCTAAATTAATAGTTATGCTAGCCTAAGAAAACACCACTAACAAAAATATGCAAGGGCGGTGGATATGTAGAATTTTGTGAATGACAGGCGTTCAAATTATGTACAACTCTCTGACCACAGATTCCATGCAGGCCTACATGTGGGGTTACATTCCTGTGCTATTATGGGATTGAAAAGTCCACATGATTGGATTGCATTTACCTTTTGTTGCTCTATCTGTGTTTTAACTGAATCGTTCCCAGACGGTCGGTTATTCCAAGATGTTGTTGTCTTCTTTGAGTCTTCAATCCACTGTAGTAAAGAATCAGCTTGCTCATGGACCCCTTGAACTTTCTTCAACAGAGCACTGAATTCAGAGGATCTGGCCTTCAGGAGCTCCCCGAGGTTCTCGTAACTGCTGTTAATTGAGGACATGTTCTGCTGTACCAGCATCAACTCTTATGGGGAAAGAACATGTACTATTAGAAGGTTTATCCTAATGCAAACAATTATACCAGCCGCTACTGTACTTTAACCCATGTGCTGAATACTGCTGGGGACTGAACAGGTTTTTTTTTAATTACAGTATTGGCAATCGTCAATGTGACTAGGCCAATATTAGCAGGTGTATTATTTTGCAATTCAAACAACTATACTCTCTTCTATGCCAGCTTGCAGCAGTTCAATAATGTTTTGATGTCACTTTAAGCATATACTGTATAAAGCCAAATTGGAGTTTTAGTGTAATTGTTTAAAAATAGCAGAACAATTTAGCTTTATATTGGCAATCATATTGGTTATCAGTCATAGTATATATATATATATATATATATATATATATATATATATATATATATATATAAACATTTCAGTTATTGGCAAACATTTAAATCAGTGCATCATACCTTGGTTTGTCAGATAGGTATGGCTTCCTGGACCAGAACCATTACTCATAGCCAGACCTACAGGTGGGGACAATATATTTCATCTTTGCTATCACACTGGACAGATTCAATTGGTGGTCATGTAGAATTGAGACATGTAATATGTGTCCTCATAAAATCTTAAAATACTCCTTGGCAATACCTGTGTTGTGATGTATCTTGGCTTTGGCTGGTGATGTCAAAACACTGAATAGGCTGCATAGAGCAGAGCCTCTGCTATTAATATCCTGAACTGCTGGAGCTTTGGAGGTCCATTCATCCAGCAAGCCCTACAGAGAACATAGAGACCAGAAGATGTACTTTGAATCATTTAAGATCTATACAGTGTAAATACACAGATAGACAGACCGATATATGGGTGGGTCGGTGGGCAAGTAGGTACACTGTAGGTAGGATTTTGATAAAACCTAAATTAAGTTCGTACAACAACAGTATTTAGGCTTAGTCAAAAAAATAATAATTACAAAGCAAAAAAATTTGTATATGTGTAACCAATCTCCCCTTTGAGAAAAGATCCAAATCTAATTTTCTCTGGCAAACATAATAATGAGGCAGATTGTTCCTGACGTTATACCCTTTTTTGGCAAGTCCCTGTTGCTATTCATTATGGTATTTTAGCATTGTGATATTTTTTATTATTAATTGTGCTCAACCAGTTCATTGACATTTTTGGTTGTATTCGGCTGATATTTGGAGCATGACACACACATGCTTTTAGTAAACCAGACATGACTGCTGTAATGAAGGTTAACTCCCTGAAATATACACTTTAAAACAGAAATGTGTGCAAAAACATGATGCTTGTGGGGTCTCAGTATTTACTTTTCCTATGGGGTATTCTTCAATTAGAGGAATCTTTAAGTCTAAAAAAATATGATTCTAGTTAAAAAAATAAATAAACAAAAACGTTACACTTTGTCTCTTAACCTATTCAACTATTTGCAATTTTTCACACCCAAATTTAAAAGCTCATATTACACACATTCAGTAGACTTATTGTAAAAATTGGTCTCATTTTACAGAAAACAACCCACAAAAAATAAACAAAATAAAATTCCAATAATTCAAAAAGAATACTGTATATGTTTACAATCTTATGATGTCTCATAAATTTTATGATATATATATATATATATATATATATATATATATATATATATATATATATATATATATTCCCTTAAATTTGTAAGCATGTAATTATGGTTGTGTTTGCTGTATCTCCCTTCAAAAGTCTTATTTCATTCCACTTGATGGCAACAAGTACTAGGAAAAATACATTTTTCTCTAACACATTCCATCACAATATACAGATCTGAAATGTAGGTGGCATTCTAACGCAGCTGAGCACTCACACATAGACATCCAGTCTATTTTGGATCACATGCATGTTCCACAGTGTTTCGTTGAATATCTCGGCCTCTGAAAAGACTAGTAACTAGAAGCTCAATCTAGTGTCGTTGGAAAGGTAAGATCCTCAGCTTTGTGTTTACATTTAACATTTCATCATTAATAGTTGATAACATATTTTGCAGATGATTGGTTTATCATGCTTTTTCTGCTGGAAAAGTTAGTTCTGGCCATCTGAGATATAAACTTGGATTTTTTACCCGAGCAAGCTCACGGACAAGTAAAAAATGGATAATTTGGAAGAAAACCTAATAAATGATGAATACAAATAAATATGAAGTATTCAAACTCATATTTCTACATCATCAGCTCTAGGTAGCACTCATTTGCAAAGTGTCACGATGTGGGAAATCAGGAGAAGGCAGACAGAAGGTAGGATCCAAACGCGGCTTTATTGGAACAATAAATAAACAAAACACGGGAACAAAGGAAAGGTCCACAATGGGAAAACAGAGACAAAACCTTGGAAGGACACGGGGACATCAACAAGGGGAACAGGAACCACGAACGGGAGAGTAGTCACAGGGAACTCGGGCTGGAAACAGGGAGCTAACAGATACATCCATTCACAAACAACGACCGACAGAGACTGAACAAACAGACAGGGTTAAATACATGGACATGGGGAGACGAGAGCCAATGAACAAACAGAACTCAAAAAAGATAACAGGGAAATAAACAGAAACCAATGGCGAACTAACGAGGGCAGGTGAAAACAATGAACAGAGAACACAAAAGCTAACAAAGAGACTACGGAGCTACAAAAGGGACAAAAGTGAAAACTAAGGAATTACAAAAATGACAAACAAAGGGCAACAGTGAAACAAGACAAGGTAATAGAAGAAACTACAAAGGACTACAAAAACCAAAACAGGAAACAGGAACTAAACTAAGCTTCAACATAAAAGCACAAAACAAAAGACAACAGTGAACATGACACAAAGCAAAGGTTTTCAGGCTTCATTGTATTATTTTATTTAATATAAATGAAAATGCAATTGTATTTTAAGATTTCAAATGGTACCAAATGGGACTCATGCAGGGACAATCTTAGCATTAACTTATCACACGCTTCTGGACGCGCCCACAGATCTGCCAGTGGGTCTGTAGAGTTTTAGAGGTTATATAATTCTTTCCTGATATTTAGGAGAGCTGAAAATGTACATTTGACAGAACTGCCCATTATCCAGACATTTTAAAATATTATAAAACTCATAAAAATTAAATCAGGATCATTCACTGTAGAACCACTGTCTCCAAATGCTACTGTCATTACCATCACGTGATGCCAAGCATTTTAGGCCACATTCACATTAATACATTGGCTGAAAACATTTTTGGAAAGGAAATTGGTTTTCCATTTCCTACCATTATCGTTTTCCAAAGTATTCGGTCCTGGAGAGCATTTTCGAGCATTTTCAGTGCCCCAGTGTAGATGAGAGGTGTAAAAAATTCTAAATCAATGTTTTCAAATGAAAACGTATTAGTTTCTATTAGGCTCTGATGGAAATGAGAAGTGACAGGAGCACAACTGTGTCAGAGCAGCAGAGTGACAGTTTGAACTTTAGAAATGTCCTTTATTTTAAGTTTTTACATCATGATCTGAGAGTAGCTTAAATACGTGTCATTACCTGGTTAGTATTTGAATGTGTAAATGAATAAACAACTGAGTTTTCATATAAATCCAAAGTTGACTGGCGGTTAGTTAACTTATTTTCACAAGTGTAAGGCTGATCCAACACTTTCCTCAAACCTTGAAAAATGTCATTAACATTACACACTACTTCAAATATCAGAACAAGGTTGATCATGGTCATGATCCAATCTTTATACCAAGACATGTGATGAATGTTTTCAAACTGATGAAACATAGTTTGAAGAAGTGCCTCTAATTAAAGAATCATCAATATACAGTGAGACAGATTTCCTCTAGTTATGTTCTGGTAATTTACTGCATTCGTCTATCCTGAAGGTTTTGTTGCCCCACAATAAGGAGTGAGAAGTGGAATCCATCACTCACATTGACTGTGTGCAGGTCTTTTCTCAGGCTCTGTTCACTGCAGTTGGGTTCAAGCTCTGGCACTTTCTCTTTTGTCTCCTCCAACCATTTAATGAACACCCCAGTGGCTGCTTTAAACTCCTCCATTGAACTCTGGCAGGACGAAACCACCTGCTTTCTGCAATACACAACACACATATTAATAAGTAACAAGTCTTGACATCTTGCAAAAAGCATAATCCATTTTATATTTAGTAATAATGATGTTCCAGATCAGCATTTGGTTTTCATTCTATAACAGCCCTAGATAATCAAAATCCTTCCTTCATCCAATTAAAAAATATTCGGGCCATATAGAGTCAAGAGAAATGTAAAATAATGGGAGACCCTGTAAAAAGGCATTCTTATCAATTTTACTGAACAAGTCATGTTTTCATGCTAATCTTTAATGTGTCTCTGAATCAGAGGATATTTTTATACTTGGCTCAAATGCTTTACTGCAATAAATGATTTTCTTAGATATTTAGAATTTTTTAAGAATTTATTTTTTTACTGGAAAACAAGACTAATTAGGAAAATTAGGAACAAGATTTTTTGCAGTGTTGGTCCTAACTAGATTTTGATTTGCAAACATACTGAAGTTCACGTGAACTAGAAACCCAGACAACATTTTGAAGTGAACGCAAGTCAAACTGACTTCTGCAAGAATATCTCTAATGTAAAATGCACCCTAACTGAGTAACACTTACTTCTCTTGAACTGTATCTTTCAAAGCACTGAAGTCGTTCGAGATGTTCTTCATCTTGCTCTGAATAAGAGCTTTGCTTCCTTCAGGATCCAGCGTGCTGAGTTCCTCTGACAGTTTCTGTAGGGTTTGCACATCCTTTGCATGCTCGGCTAACTCAGCATTAGTGTCCTACAAATAAACAATGTATTTAAACGTCAAGTTGTGAAGAAAGAAGCATTATAGTGCATAGACAGACAAATTGTCTCTGTTCCAAAACCTAGTGAGCGGTCTTTCTGTCAATATTCTTTTAAGACAGCATCCTAACTGAAACATAACCTCAAAGTGATTGATTTGGAACATTCTACTCTTGAAATTTACTAAAACATGCCACACAAATCGTATTCCTCATTTGAAACGCTCAAAAGACTTATCTAAAGCTCAATTTCCAAATACTCTCCACTGGCCATAGTTGAACTGCAATTGGTCACTTCACTTGTCAGCCAGACAGATTCTTCCTTTACATTTGGACGGCTCATGGCCAAGATAATGCAGCCTTCAAGTTGAGTCGGAAATATCAGAATTAGGAGTTATAAGCACATAAATAATCAAGCGAAGATGTATTTACCACTGGGAAACTCTAAATTGTTGATGATACCGGAGTTGCCCAGTTTTGGCATTGAAATGAGCGTGTCTACATGACAAATAGTGGTAAACAATTCTGCATTAAATGGTAGTGCAACATTATTTCGCTACTGTCTCCTTCGTGGTTTGCTTCAAGCAAATTAATTAATTATTTTTAGAGACCATGCAGAAATAAATCATAAAAGTAAAAATCAACTGTTACTACACGGTAGTACTCATATTGGGGTATACCTCGGGGTAAATACTCGTACCTGGAATCAGTATCGCCACTTAATGTTTCTTATTTTCTTATTTACACTTGGTCACTTCATGCATTTTTACTGCTTGGATTTCTATCCTATTGAAACACATTCCATTTACAATTCCCGCACGTTCATTTCTGTGATTATGCTAATGCCAGGCAGCAAATTTAAAAGGTGTGATTTATTATGTGATTTCAAGTGACTTTGCCCCTTGTGTGTGTGTGCGTGTGTGTGTGTGTGTGTGTGTGCATGCTGTGTATTTTTCTTCTCTGGGCTTGTCATAGGTAAGATATGTCCATGTGTGTCAGCTGCTCTTATTGTTAGTGTTTAGTTTCAGTTTCATTAGCAATCTGCATCAAATAAATTGAAAAACGTTTTGTCACTCCAAAAAACATGCATCTGTTTATTCATAACGTTATTATTCATAGCCTGACGTGAGCCCTATGCAAATAGCAGCAGTTATGTTTCACATTTTCGTAATTCAGATTTTTGTGGCAAGTTTTATAAATTTGTTTTTCAAATTGTCAGATTAAGAAGAATTCCAAATACATATCTCTCACATTCAGATCTCAGAAAAAAAGCTAATTGCCCAGGAACGGACACAACAATATGCATAAAGTAGCAGAATTAAAACATTAATAACGTATCATACAGTATATACTGTATTAGCTGGGTAACTTTTAAATATAAGCTACAGCTTGGTAAAACGGCATTGAATTGTAATTCTGAATGATGAAAATGGTAATATTGACAATATATACAAAGATATTAAATGTATCTAGATGTCAAGTGTACAAACACAAATGTAATGCATACTGTACTCATACAAAACCATTCGTATAGGTACAGAGCAAATGAAATGCAGTTGTTTTCGCATATCCCAACTAAGCTGGGGTCAGAGCGCAGGGTCAGCCATGAAACAGCACCCCTGGAGCAGATAGGGTCAAGGGCCTTGCTCAAGGGCCCAACAGTGGTACCTTGGCAGTGCTGGGGCTTGAACCCCAAACCTTTCGGTCAGTAACCCAGAGACTTAACCGCTGAGCCACCACTGGCCCTATACTTGTATCTGTCTTAAAAAAAACTGGTATCAGTATACCCTTACACATACTGCAAGTTGTTTAAAAGTGATGCAGATATATTCGTCTTTGGCCGTTGTTCACTGTTTATTTGGGTTTGCTCAGCTGCTTCCGTTTTTTATTTACGACTTGAATGAGTCACATGTCGTACTAACGAATGCCCGTCTTGGATGCGGAAGCTTTCTAGGTGCACTTTAAAGCAGCCTAAGCCACAAACTGGACCAGGCTTTATGTCGTAAATCTTGGGCTGTTTCTCAGTGTGCGTTTTTTGTGTTCTTACGTTCTCGTGGACTCCTTTGACATCATTATCCACTGCCGAAGTTCAATTCAAAATCTTCAAACATGCAAGTACAGAGAATGCATAAAAAGGCCTGGATGTGTTTTTGATCAGGATGAATATCGAGGATGCATCAGATGGTGACTTGTGGGAAAGAACCTGGTGGCAGCCAAAGGACATTTGTCGATGTGCTTTCGACTCAAGAGTTTCTGGCGACTTGTGAGACTTGTTATACTCTGCCAACATTTGTTGTTTATTGTGGCATAATTGTAATAAAGTAATAGACACATTGAGGAAACGAGTATTAACAGACTTTATTCATTTGATGTGTCAATAGTCCTGCAAAACTTCACTGGTGTGATGATATTAATGCTGTCACTGCTGTGATAATGCCAGTTGTTCTCTCACTGGCTACAAATGTGCTGTGACGGTTAATCGTACAACAGGAAGATCGCAGCACATACCAAAGCTCGCAATAGATGAGTTCTTTGTGCCCCTGTCCTTCCAAGTTCGTTCTTTCAAGGTAGTTTGGAAAGACTGGTCTTCATAAGAACGCAAGTCTGTTCTCTGAGACATTCTCTTAACATTGAGAAACACCCAAAGTCTGTCTATGTAAGACTATTTTGTGGCGTTAGCACATGTTGCTGAGATAACAATGTGAAACTAGCACACACAAGCAAAAGACACACAAATTGGATGGAATATACTGTAATACTTTCATTATTGAATTAAATATATTTATATTCCAACATTTGTCTGAGCTTGTTGCAAAGCATTCTGTGATGCATTATCTGGACAGGATAAATGCAATGCTTTTTATGTCTTATAACTTTGTCTTGTTAGGCAGAACAGATCTGTTTTGATTGTTGAGCTGACATCATACCTGGATGAGCTGCAAGAGCTCAGTGACGTTCTTTCCTGGTTCATCTGTCTCTGATAAAGCCTGTGAGCTTCTCACCACAAACTGCTGAACCTTTTCAGATGTCTGCTCAAACTGCTCCACCTTCTCTTTGAGCTGCTCCATCTGAGCGCTCTTCTTCTTGAGCTGTGCAGCGGCATCAGTGAAGCGTTGAGACAGACTCTCCATCTTACCCTGCAGCAGCGCAGCGGCCGCGGGATCAGCGCTTTCCACAAACTTCTCCACCTTCACCTTCATGGTCGCGATGCTACTCTGCCTGCTGGACATGTCCTGCTCCAGAGCCTGAGGTAAAGAGAGAGAGTCTTTGGACACTATAAAATAGGGTTTTAAGAAATAGTTGTCCAAACATTGTCAGCATATGCCCTCATGTCTTTCCAAACCTGTATAACTTTCTTCCTCTTTTCCATTTAATGAAAGTAAATGGGGACTGGGATTGCTTCAAAATGACAAAAAAGTAGACTGAAAATGTTATTATTGAAAAGAGAGGTGTGACCATTCTTCTCGTTATGTGATGTATGAAAGTAAGTCATAAGTTTTGGAGCGACATGAGGGTTAGTTAATGATGAGAGAATGTTCAATTGAGTCGGTTTAGATTTCATTTTAGTTTAATTGTGCATTACAGAGTCACTGTCAGCATGCTTTTGCTGCATAGTTATTGATTTGTTTTATATTGGATAAAAGGTCAAAGGTCACATACTGCCTCTTTGCTGAGAGCACGTGTGATAGAGTTTGAGTCGAGTGGCACGTGTGTCGTCTCTCTCACGCTCTCCTCCACTGCCTGCATCCAGCTCATCATCTCATCCAGGCCGTCCTGCACGCTGAGAGATCGACTCAGTGTCACCTGCATCTTCTCATTCCGGTCAATCACTGACCGAGACAAGTTCTCATATCTTTCTGTGATGTCATCTGCAAAATTGACATAAAAATAACCATTAAAAAAGAGGTCAAAAAGCTCTCTTAAAGGTACTACGAGCAATAGTCATTTAGCTAACTTCCGCCACACTGAATGATCTCTTTTTCTGTATTATGTTGATTAATTCTTTAACGTTCACCTCAAAACTCTGGTCAAGTCATTTTTATTTGTATAGCGCTTTTCACAACACACATCATTTCAAAGCAGCTTTACAGACGATGAACCTGTAATATCTATAAAGTCTTAGAGTCATCATTGAGTAGTTTGATCAAATATGATTATAAATTGTTTATAAAAATAAATAATTAAATAATAATTGTATTTATAACCCCAGTGAGCAAGCTGAAGGCGACTGTGGCAAGAACACAAAACTCCATAAGATGTCGGTTAATGGAGAAAAATAACCTTGAGAGAAACAAGACTCACTGTTGGGGCCAGTTCCCCTCTGACTAACATCATGAATATAATGCCAATATTAGTTATTTATGTGCAGTGCAGGTCATGGTTTAAGATTAGTAAAATAAGTAAGTGTGTGACGAGAGGAGGGTGTGGCTGGGCCACGCAGGATGACCAGCGCTGAATCAGCTGATCAGCAGCAGAGCGAAATAAAGGGGAGCCGGAGGCACCAGTAAAATCAAATATATTTTATATTTAAATAACAATTTAATTTTGAGTAATTTGGCCCCCCATATTCAAAACTTGAATTCTTAATATCAAAAATGATGTAATTGCTAACAGAAATCCCCATTGTTGATATCAAAAATGAAATTCAACTAGTAAAAACTATTATTGATGTGTAACTGCATTTTCACAAGTAGATTTAACAATGATCTTTTATTTACTCTTGTTAAAAACACAATTACAGACATCTATAATTCATTTCTAACTAATTAAGATTTCAAATACACATCAGATTTGTACTATTTGCTAGTGAAAATGCACATTTTTCATATCTGTAAATTGATTTCAATGTGTGAGATTTGGAATTACAGATATTTGCCAAAGGATTTCAGACATTAATAAACTGAAGTGTAACTGAAGATATCTTAAAATACTTTCTTACTAGTTACAATAACAGTAAAGATATGTGAAATTAACATTGCCTCTAGTTAAAACCAAATTACAGATCTAAAAAAATTTTATTTTTACTAGTTGTTATCTCAAAATTGATATCAGTAATGGACATTTTCACTAGTAACAATGTAATTATTGATATACAAAATGATCAGTTTTGTTAGTAAGACATACATCCCTGATTTGTGTCTTTGGAATTCCAACTATACATTTCTGTACTGCATTTTAAACAGTAGTGAATGAAATGTGAACTGGACGTGTTTTTGTGAGATTCACTTGTCTTGACTCACCCACAGCCTCTTGAATCTCATCTGGATTGGCCAGCAGGTCACCCTCTGCAGTGATCAGAGCATCAGCGTTTTTCTCAGTGTATCCACAGCAGCCTGTCGGGCTGTTGTCTGAAAATGAAGACTCTGCAAAAGAACAAAGTTTATTAGGATTGACGTTTTAATCATTTCTAAGAGTGCAGTCAATAGTCTGATCACCTTAAAAGCACAGCATCAATGTTATGTGTTCTATATCCATCTCAATCCGCCATATGACACTGTGACATTGAAACTAAATGCATCTTCTCTCTTTGCTTAGAGTGCATCGTGGGAGATATAATCTACACTATTTAAGGGTTAATTACACTGTGCGCTTCCATAGCAACATTTGCAAGCCCAACTAGCTCCAATATGCCACAATAAAATCTGATTAAATCTGTACTAAATTATTTTTGTCTTGAACAAAGCATGTTGATAGGCCTATAAATAGATGTTGTTTAAAACTGGGTGAGAATGCTCTATACTGAGAGACCTTACTGTACATTAATGACACCCATATCCTTTTTGGGACTCTGCAGTGTGAGGAATGTAGCTTTCTTTCCTGTGTTCACATATTTCCTATTGAAACAGGATGTTGCGGATGGGACATATCAAAGGCTTTATCACTTTTTGTAATTAGCCAACAGCCTTTACTCATGATACTTTCTGTTGCTAGTCAGAGGTAATGTAGGTGGTACCTGAGTGAGGTGCATTCTCAGCTTACAGAGCATGTTATTGGACAAAAATGTGTATACACCCCTACAAACAAGATGAGTCGTCAATATATTTGGTCTGTTTTCCTGGATAAGTAATTGGTAAATCTGCTAAAAGTTAGTTGTAGTTCATTTTAGGAGTACACGAGTACATACATGGCCTCTAAACTAACAAACATGGACAAAAAGCCACAAAACTCCTGATTTCATGTGGTCTTTGATACAGTGATGGTGGATTGTGCTCATGCCTGGGTCTCCTCCAGCTGTCTCTGTAATATCTGTGGATCTCCAGTGATGGCTTCAGACTGCTGTCTTCTGGAATCTTCTTCGGAATCATTGAGCCACTTCACCAGAGCTCCACTGGCATCTCCATACTTCCTGTATTTGTCCACCACATCTCTGAGGTTGCTTCCAAGCTGATTACACTGAAACGTACAAAAGGTGTGATATTTCAGATCAGTTTAAACAAAGAATGAACAGTAGTACAAAAATATTTTGTGATATATTTGGCGTAAGAATTAAAACAACCGCACAATTATATTTTGCATAAAATATTTATACAAATTGTAATAAAACTGAACTGTATTACACCAAAAAAAAAAAACAGAAGAACAACACAATTCAGTCAGCTGAACATGAATTATAAACATGTCTAGACAAATGCTGCCATCTATTGGTTGGAATCATAAAGTGCTTAATTACTCATCTTTTTATACTAATATTTCTCAACAATAATTTATATCAATAGAGAACATACTATATAGGATTGAATCCCACAAAAACATGCCCAGATTAAATTTAACTCCAAAATGCATAAAGAAAATGCTGCCTATTTTAATTACCACTTACTAATTACAATACAAAAACAATTACTAATTAATTGCCTAGTTACAATGATTAAAAAATAATCTATCTATCTATCTATCTATCTATCTATCTATCTATCTATCTATCTATCTATCTATCTATCTATCTATCTGTCTGTCTGTCTGTCTGTCTGTCTGTCTGTCTGTCTGTTTGTCTTTCTGTCTGTCTATCTATATCTATATAGACAGGACAGGACAACATCTGAAACGTGATGAGTGATTACTTTTGACCCATTCTCATAATTCTGTATGTTGACTATAGTCTGTATATGTCATTGTGTGTTATTTACATGTACTGTATATGCAGTTGAAGTAAGTTTACATACACTTAGGTTGAAGTCATTAAAACAACCTTTTTAACCACATCACAGATTTAATATGAGGAAACTATAGTTTTGGCAAATCGTTCAGGACATCTACTTTGTGCGTGACACAAGTAATTTTTCCAACAATTGTTTACAGACAGATTCTTTCACTTTTAATTTACTATATTATAATTCCAGTGGGTCAGAAGATTACATAGACTAAGTTAACTGTGCCTTTTAACAGCTTGGAAGATTCCAGAAAATGATGTCAAACTTTTAGTCAATTAGTTTCTGAAAGGAGGTGTACTGAATTGGAGGTGTACCTAGGGATGAATTTTAAGGCCTATCTTCAATCTCAGTGCCTCTTTGCTTGACATCATAGTAAAATCAAAAGAAATCAGCCAAGACCTCTGAAAAAAAATATTGTGGAACTCCACATGTCCAGTTCATCCTTGGGAGCAATTTCAAATACCTGAAGGCACCACGTTCATCTGTACAAACAATAGTACACAAGTACTCCATGGAACACCATGGGACCACGCAGCCATCATACCACTCAGGAGGGAGATGCATTCTGTCTCCTATAGAAGAATGTAGTTTGGTGTGAAAAGTGCAAATCAATTCCAGAACAACAGCAAACGACCTTGTGAAGAAGCTGGAGGAAACCGGTAGAAAAGTATCTATATCCACAGTAAAACGAGACTTATATCGACATAACCTGAAAGGCTCCTCAGCAAGGAAGGAGCCACTGCTCCAAAGCTGCCATAAAAAGCCAGACTACAGTTTGCAAGGGCACGTGGAGACAAAGATTTTACTTTTTGGAGAAATGTCCTTTGGTGCCCGACAAGAGAGTCACATCTATGGCAAGTGCTACAGGAAGTGTGGGGTGAAATGTCACGAGTAAATGGACAAACTAACAGCTAGAATACCAAAGATTTGCAAAGCTGTCATTACTGCACATGGAGGAAAGTAGTTTAAGAAGTTCTGAAAATTGTTTTCAATTTGTTATAATATTTTTTTACATCAGTAATGTCCTGACTATACTTTGTGATAAGTTAAATGACACTTTGGTGAATAAAAGTACCAATTTCTTTCCATAACAGCAAAATCTGTACATTATTCCAAACTTTTGGTAACCTATGTGTGTGAGTGTGTGTGTGTGTGATATATATATCGCAATTTTGTATATATAACACAACGATATATAGTATATGAACTATAGTATATACAGTATATAGCAACATAAATGGCTGATGAACCAGTACCTCTAGCTCAAACATAATATAAAAAAATATGAAAAGAAACATTTTCCCCTAATATATATATTGAAATGTGTTCCATATTCCAATTTCTGAAATATGTGTAAAAATACAATACACTGTACATGAAAACTCAAAAGTAAAATATCTGGACACATTTTGGTAATGAGAATCGGGGGGAGAAAATGTGCTAAAAAAGGGATTATTCACCCAAAAATGAAAATTCTCTCATCATATACTCACTCTCATATCATCCCAGATGTCTATGACTTTCTTTCTTCTACAGAGCACAAATTAAGATTTTTAGAAATATATTTCAGTTCTGTAGGTCCATACAATCCAAGTGAATGGTGATCACACCTCAAAAAAGCACAGACAATCGTAGTAAAAGTAATTCATACTCCAGACTCCAGTGGTTAAATGAATGTCTTCTAAAGCAATATGATCACTTTGGGTTAGAAACAGATAAATATTTAAGTCCTTTTCACTATAATTGTTTACTTCAAGTCGCTCTCCAATGCGTGTTCATGAGAGGACCGAGTTCACACTGACTCTCACGTGACACAAGTCCACCCTGAAATGTCTGAAAATGCTTAAATCCCTGCATGATACTGACAGTCCCTAGACATCCTAAATTCTCATGCCATTCCTCGACACAATCATTTAATTTCATTTACAAAATTTTCCATGCACTGGCGCGTCCTGGTCACACCCATTATCACAGTTCCATGTATGGCCTTAGATGCAATTCTTCTAGCGTAAACTTCCCATTGCCATTGGAGGAATGCAATGTGAAGGCTGTACAAAGTAACATTTATCTTTAGCAATGCTATCAAAGTGGATATCAGGCACAACAAAACCACTAAAACATGGGCAGCCATCTTGACTGTTTTGAGTTGAATGGACCACATGACTGCGTCACATGACAACAACTACATCATTGATTTTGAATATCTTAGTTTTCCCAGTCCACACTACAATGTGAATATGGCATTTCCAAATACTGTATATCCACTTGAGAATGCGTTTTCACAAAGCTGTTTTCACTGGACAAATACGCTGTCTCAGTGTGGCTGGAAGGCCAAAATGTAGAGAATTTATCCAGATTAATGTGGATGTAGCCTTAAACTAGGCTTCATTTTCTTCATGCAAAAATGAAGGGTATAATTTTGTAGTGAAGAGTGACCCCGAAATATTCTTGACAGGATTTGCAATATTTGCCTGTGGATTCCAAATATAGTACAAAGTTAATAAAGTGAGCAAAATTACCTGTGTGTGCAGGGCTTTGTAACGAGCAGCAGCAGAATCCAGCTTCTCTTTCACTGCAGCACAAGTCCCCGTCATGTCCACCATGGGAAGTCCGTCCGTTCCTCCAGATTCAGCAGGTGTGCAGACCTTCGCTGCATCCAACACCTTCTGCCCTGAGATGGTTATGAAGCGCAGATCTCCTTTATGTGAGATGACGTCCTCAGAGAAGCTCTTCTGTCTTTGTAGATTGCTACTCAAGGTGTCCAGACCTGCAGCCGGCTTTGCTAGGTCCTCCACCTGCCCCTGTGCCTGCTGGAGCCACATCTCAAACTCTTCACAATCACCCTGGAACTTCTGAAGCTCCTCCTGAACACTCTGGAGCTGCTTCATCTTCTGCTCGGACTGGGTGAGCGATGCCTCGTAGCGGCCCTTCAGCTCTTTAATGTCTCTCTGTAGCTTCTCTTTCTCAGCAGGTGACAGGACTTGAGCCTGTTTGTCAAGTAAAGCTTGTGCTGACTGAGTGGCAATGATCAGGTCCTGCTGCTGGGACAAAATTTCCTGGTGGTGGGCCTGCAAGAGGGGGAAAATGCATTTCACTGTACTTAAATTTGTGTTTTGTGGAATGGTATTGATCAAATGTATCTTAATATTTGCCTTATTAACTTTTCAAGTCATCTGAAGTCATGGTTTGCCAAAAGTGCACTAAGTGGAATCACTTACAAGTTTAGTCAGTAGTGGTCCACTGACATGTTTTTTTAATGGCTTATGTCAATGTATAAACAACAAGGTAGCAGATGGGTAATATAATACAAATATACAGATTAAACCCTTAAACCACCGGCAGGTCTAAAGGGGGGGGTGCTATATCGCGAACAAAGTTTACGATTAAAACATTCAAGTTTCTGTATACATATGTTAGACATATAAGGTACCATTTGAAAGCTTAGAATCTGAACTTTTCAGAGATAACAATCACATTTCACAATCTGCATTTATGTTACATAAAATAACAAAATAAGTCCTCAGAACATTCACGCTGAACATTAGCGCCCCCTACAGTTAATGGGGTAGAAATATTTATATAAAAATAAAAGTATTCACATAGCAACTAAATGGACAAGTCATGTATCAAATGAAAGCTCTCAGGAATGCAACTGTACAGTTTATTTTGTTGTACTAATATCACAGTTCGAAAGTTTTTTTAAAAGAATCACAAAATGAAATATGATTTCTATAAGTCATCAAATACAAAAGTCTCTTTTGCGACAACCACTGCCGCTGTAAGCCCCAAATAGCTAAAAACTTTAAATGTGCTTTTACCTTAGGTAGTTGTCTACAAAATGTTTTACTTGCTTGGCTGAATAATCCAATGTTATATCTTAGATGTCCAGAACAAAATATGCCATCCAGCAGGAAAAGCATGCTAAACAAATCATCAGAAAAATATGTTTTCAACTATTGATTATAAAATGTGATATATTTTCGCAAAGGGGAGGATCTCAGCTTTCTAATGACATTGAGCTTCTAGTCCACTCAGAGGCCGAGATATTGGATGAAATTACGAGGGTGGGGTTTAAACTGAAAATTAGACTGAATGTTTATGGACGAGCACTTTTTATATATATATATATATAAGAAAACAAAGAGAAACACAATTACATAAATACTATTATAATGCAGGTTCTTTTAGTAAATTAAGATCAGTAATCAAATAGAAAAATCTATGGACGAGCAAATTCATGAGGACTAAAATGTGTTAGAGTGCCACCTGCATTTCAGATCTGTATATTGTGATGGAATGTGATAGAGAAAAATAGATTTTTTTCTAGTGCTTTCTGCCATGTAGTGGAATGAAATGAGACTTTTAAATTTGAGGTAGAGTGAACAGAACCAGAATTACATGTTTACAAATTTAGGACAAACTAAAATTCTAAATCTTTCTGTTTATCATAAAATCACATCAATATTATTTATGAATATATAAAAAAAAATTGCAGTCAGACACAGTATGTGTGAATGGTGAGCTTTTAAATTTGAGTGTGAAAAATTGCGGGCAGCAGGCCAAAAATACACTTTGAAAGTTTGTAATTTTAGTTTAACAGGTTAAAGGTGCTCTCACTATTTTTCATTACATTTCATTAGGAGTAAAACTTTTTTAATGTGGAAAAAATACTAATTGCCCCTTTAAATTATGATACACATGATTTACATAAAGGTTAATGATGACAAATGAGACATATCCTAAAATTGCTGATAATATCAAATGAATACATCTAGTCATTTAGCAGATGCTTCTATCCAAAGCAACAGTATTTATCCTAAGCGACATTGTATTAAGATAAAACACTTTTAGGTGAGACAATTGAGTATTTCAGAAGTTTTCAAAAGCTTGAACTTAACATATAATAATCAAGTACATACGTGAACCCTGTCATACTGTTGGTCCAGATCCAGAGATTTACTGTCTTGTCCTTCAACAGTGTGTAGAGGTGTGCTATCTGTAGAGTCCAAAGCATTTCCATTTGGATCATCTCCCTCTCTAATGATTCTCTTCATTGATGTGTTCTCTGGCAGGTTCCCATTCTGTTTTATCATCTGATCCTTCTGTATTTCACCCATCTCTTTCTCTTTGCCTACATTGGAGATCCAGTCCAGAAGACCCTCAATCTTGTTTTTACTCTTTTCAAGTTGCTCAACAGCAGCGACCTGTTTAATTGCACATAGAGAAGACAATGAAAATTCTATGATTTACTGCAAATAAGCACATGAAAAGATTATTTTGAAAATCGTCATAAAACAACTAACTGGAACAGTTAATGGATGCAACTTTTTTAAAGTAATTATAGGGTACAAGGGGGGCTAAAGGATCCGCAGTGTAAAAGGCTCCATTGGTTTTATTTACTCCCAAAACATTAAAGAGCATCAAAAACTACCACAGGACATTTCTAAACA
Source organism: Xyrauchen texanus (assembly GCF_025860055.1). Lineage (NCBI taxonomy): Eukaryota > Metazoa > Chordata > Actinopteri > Cypriniformes > Catostomidae > Xyrauchen > Xyrauchen texanus. The sequence continues at coordinate 37,961,351 of NC_068299.1, forward strand.
CCTGTTTGTCACTATGAACGGCAAAATATTCCGGATCCATGAGATCTTTGCGTGTGGTGTCTATAGGTTGATTTTGAGGCATTTTTGATCAAACACTAGACTACACAGCGGTATAAACCAATCCCAACAGACTGGGACATCTGACCAATCAGAGCAGTGTAGGCTCTCTGAAAGGAGGAGTTTAGAATGAATGCTTTAGAACGGTTCATGGAACAAGCCGTTTTTGACACTGGGGAAAAAAGGTAATGCTGCAATTTAAATTATGAGCATATAAAAGTGTTTTTTGACCTTGGATGCATTTAAATCTATTATATGAGACCTTTAAAACAACATTAGGCAAGTTTACAAAAACCATAATAGGTGCACTTTAAGGAGTGCCTTTAGCCCAATAGTACCCTACTGTACATTTCCAATAGAGAGCAACACTGGAACTGGAAGTATTTTTCCAATTCATATTTCTTCAGATGGATTTCTTCGAAGGGAGTTTTAAACCATGAACCAAATCAACCTAGAAACATGACACTGACTTGTGGAGTTGAGAGCTCATTATTGGTCTGTCTTTAAAGGTTTATACATAAAAAAAAAATACATCTCCAAGGAGATTGGATTTTTACTTCTGGAACGCAATGCTAGTCATTGTTTGGGTAAAAAGTTAAATAATAAAAAGGCTTTTTCTCCTACCTTCTCAGTCTCTTGCTTAATAGCACTTGTCAACACCTTGTCCAGATCTTTTCTGGACTCTTCTGCCCTCTGGTTAAGTGTATTTGCCTTGCTCTTCAGTTCCTCCAATTTGTTCTCAAGAGCTGATATCTGTTCTGGAGTGAGTTTACTGCGGTTCTCCTCCAGAAACTTCTTTGTGCTGCTGATGACTTCATTTAGAGCACTGGCATTAGCCTGCAGGTCTTTCTGTAATGCCTGATGAACCAATACAGAGAGAAACTCTGATGTGTACGAAGTGTATTAAGGTGTAATGCATACGACAATGTATTCCCTTAGATGGTAGTTTCTATCACATTGCTAGGCATTTGCAAGGGTGTTCTGGGTTGTTGCTAGGGAGTCCCTTTGGAGTTTCTAAGGTGTTGCTACAGTTTACTAGGTGGTTACTAGGTGATGGCTAGAGTGTTAGATGGTTGCCTACCAGCCCAATTCAAAAGAGCTCACCCCTAAGATATGTGTTGGACCCATTTTAAAAACTAGTCTATATTTATTATTTTTTCGCCCATCTTTTTGGTTGTTGGGCAAAAAATATTATGTCAAATCACTTTGAAAAATAATAGCAATGCTTTAAATCAATAATCAGCACAATTTGATGTATCGTTATGGCTGTAGCATAAATGGTGTGGGATGAGTTTCATACCATAGTTTTAAGCAGAATAACATTAATAATAATCAACAGTAACAGTGATGCTTGCTTTAGCAAACACCAATAATAACCTTATAAAGCATTATATACTATATATAGTACTGGCCTCCTAAAAAGTGTCACCAGGCTGAAAATGTACCTGATGCTCTTGTTGGTACTGCTGGATGTCTCCCACAGTATTTGCCCTTACTGCTTGCTGCTGGTGGCCTATGAGTCGGTTCTCTGTCTGTGTTAGATCATCAAACAGCTCCTGGTGCTTCTCTGAGAACTCTCTCTGCTTATCCACAGCAGCCTACCACATAAAGATACATCTTCTATAAAATAAACATTTACTATAGAGCAAAAACACACCATTGATACAAATAAGGTAAACAATATTAGTGACTGAGTATGCTGTAAACATGCCAGCCATTCACAGGGGTAGGTTTTGTCAATGGTAAGACAAAGATATACAGTATTCCGCTTAGGTGGGTTAGTGCTGCTTTTAATTGCTGGAAAGCATTCCAACACAGCAGATTGAAAAAACTTTGGTCCTATAGTGAGAGCTGAAAGGATTCAGGCAGCCTGAAAAATGCAGACACGATCAGGAGAATGTAAGTTTGTGACAGTCATCAAGCCATGGCTTTTCTGTGTTGTAAACAGAAAAAAAAGTCATGCAATATCAGCAAAACATTATTTAAACACACTCACAAAATTACATTCATAAATCTGGAATTTTTCAAAATATCACTCATTTTAAGGTAAAACATAATGTATGTAATTTCCATATGAGTAGCAACACCAAACAGAACAGCAAAACAAATTTTGACAGTTGAAACCAATTTTGAACACTCTCCTATCCGCCATTGTTCGGCAAACAGGTAGTGTCGCCCCAAACTCACATAATCAGTTTAGCCAGTGTTGTTCTGTCCGGGCCATTCAAACAAATGGACTGAAATTCTGTTTGGTGCAACTCGTCGTACAAAAAATACAAAACTTCAGTTTTAACACACAGACATTTTCTCAACTCCAACCAACACTTCATTTCAAAATACACAATAAAAGCAAAAAGATTCAGCATAATTTTGAAACATTATCATTGAATAAGTAAAGTCAACAGTCGAAGTCGTCTATATCAGACCTGATGCTGCATCTCATCCTCACGGATCTCCAAGCACTCTTCTAGAGTTTGTCTCTGAGTAAACACTCTGTCCATGAGCTCTTTAAAGAATGTCTGGGTTGTGCTGAGAGCTCTTAGAATGTGTCTGCTGTGAGCTGGACTCAGGAACTGAGTGTACTCAGAAATGAAGTTTTGGATATCAAAAGCAGAATCTTCCATGAGATGTCGGGTTCCTGATAACTCCTTCTCAATGTCCTGAATAAGGAACAATAAAAAATCTAATAAACCACTAAGTAGGCTAAAACTGTTGAGTGGCCTCGTGCGATGACGTTGCTGAATAGTAGGTGATGATGTTACTATCATGCTGTTTACAAAGCCTTGAATTTTTGCAACTTAATCAATATTTTCCATTAACTAAAAATACAGCTTACCTTAATTTGCTGAATCTTGTTCTTTATTCTTTCTAGGTCTTCAGCGTTCATGATATCAAGCTTAGACACACTCTCAGAACTGTCGTGCAAACTAGCTGAGATCTTATCAAGGGAGCACAGCAAATTCTGATATGAGGTTTCCAAATGAATCTGTAATGCATACATGAACAGGTGTGAGATAATATAAACCTTTAACATAATCTGCATTATTAGACTGTGTTTTAGCAGGCCCAGCTCCAGGGCCTGGCCCACCCAATCATGAGGTTGGCCCACTCTGGCAACCACCTCCTCAACTGTCTGGCCCACCCAGTGAGTCACTGGGTCTGGGTTATAGTTTTTAACACTGATTTTGGTCAAGAATCTTCACTGACCTTCACTGTGTCAATGGCTAGTAGAACAGCATTACTTCTCTCAGATGACAAGTGGCAAACATCTGTGAAAGCATTCTTTAAATCTATACAGACTGTTGCCAAATCTTGGTGGATTTGCATGGGGATGAGTTCATCAGCAGAATTCAGAAGTTGATCAGCTATGCTCAAATCTGTTGTTAGCATGTCAGGGAAAACAGCAAGCTGTGCTTCCAAAGACTAGAAACAGAGTGGGTGAAATTAGATTGAAAATAAGGATGGAATTGGCAGAATAAGAAGAAAAGAAATTGAATATTGAAAACCATGCAGATAGAAAGCTTTGGTCCAAATATTAGCACAAAGTAAGGGAGGTGTATAGGACAGGAGAATTTCCATGAAGTCAACAGAGAGGGAAAGGACCTTATAATTTACAAGTGACAAACCTGAGCATCATCTAGCTGGCAATGCAAACCCTCAATATCTTCTGCTAATGGACCCTTGGTCAGCAAGTCGCTTCTTATATCTTCAAGAGTATCAAAATGATCCTGAAGTCTGCCAACACATTCCAAGTATTTCTGCGTGGAATATTTCTGTAAAATTAATATATACTTATATACACTTACACCTTTATCCTATGATCCAAAAAACACATCAGCAAATCAGCATCTAATTCTAAGTTGTATTTCCATGATTGTGCCAAGTAGGACATATTACTGCATCAACATCTTGTGTTGGTCCTGGAAAAATATTCTTGTCAAACAAATATAGCCCTAAACCTAATCCCAAAC